>NW_027464125.1:0-153665 GCF_050947455.1 Rhinoderma darwinii
TGCCACCTCTTGTTGTGTGTCGTCTGTGTTTCTGTGTTTCCGGCATTTCACATTGGAACACCTCATTCACCTTCCTTGTCTTCTCTCCGCCCTCCCTTTTAGGTAAGTTAAAGAGCTGCACCTGAGCCAGCCACTGATTGATTGATTGATTGATTGATTGATTGATTGATTGATTGATTGATTGATTGATTGATTGATGCAGCACAACAGTCAAATAGTGGAGTGGAGTAGGGGAACAGCAAACAGCCAATAAAGCAGCCCGCCCGCTCGCCTGCCCGCCACAATGGACCTACCTGTGTACACTAGATGGATGTGATGGAATGTACTGTCGTCCCTACATTTCAAGAAGAAGTAAGAATTGCAGTTGCAACAAAGCCTTGCTTGCCTACAAAGAGAGCAGCAATTTGGATTTGTTACTATGTTACCTAGAAGAATAACAAACTGTGCAAGGATGGAGGTTGTAGGAGCAAGGAGAAGTTGTCTGTAAAGTTGGTGGATGCCTATTTTCCATTTTGCAGTCCCTTGTCTCCCTCTTGTGGCCTCCTGGAGGCAACTAGCTGTGCAAAAAAAAGACAGCCTGGCGGCCGGCTGTTGCAGTGTTGCCCTCTCAGGCAACACTGAGTGACTGACTGAGCCTCACCGTCTTATATAAAGTTCAGACGGAACTTTGCACGTGTCATAGTGGAGCCCTCAGGATTCCAGAGCCAGCTTTCTGACATCATAATGGGGCCTCAGAGATAAAAGCCTGGGCCCAGGCAGTGTTGGTCAGTGCTGCTCAGCAGGCAGCACTGGACTGGACTGGATTACAGCTGATACAAGGTGTGAAGGAACAAGGGGTGGCTGTGGGCATGCACTTGCTGCCGCTGCCAGTGTTTATCTGCATGGCAGCAGGGCATTTGGGCGTTGCCAGGAAGGCGTTTTTATGTAGATTCCTCCTCTTTCAGCACTGCATTGTGGTGCAAGCAAAAGAAGCAAATCCTGTCTGGCTTCCTCTCCGGCCTTTATTCACCTCCCGTGTAGCTGTGAGTGTGTGAGCCTGCAGGGCCCCATGGAATTGCCTAGAAGTAGGCTGAATCGCTGCAAGGGCTGAACAGCAGTATCGGGCAGGCTCGGGCAACGCGCGGCCCGTTCGGGTTATCGCTTCTCGGCCTTTTGGCTAAGATCAAGTGTAGTATCTGTTCTTATCAGTTTAATATCTGATACGTCCCCTATCTGGGGACCATATATTAAATGGATTTTTAGAACAGGGAGATGGAAATAGAGCTTGCTCTGTCCACTCCACGCATTGACCTGGTATTGCAGTATTTCCAGGACCGGTGCACCCTTTCCTTATGTGTTGACTAAAAGCAGATTCCAAAAGTGTTTTTTGTCTTTGCTATTGTTTCTGTCTTTCTGAAGGGATCTCCCCTTTTAATCCCATTATTTCAACACCTGTTGGACAATGCATGAGTGATAATGAGCTCATTGATTAAATGCAATTAATGAATAGATTGCCACCTCTTGTTGTGTGTCGTCTGTGTTTCTGTGTTTCCGGCATTTCACATTGGAACACCTCATTCACCTTCCTTGTCTTCTCTCCGCCCTCCCTTTTAGGTAAGTTAAAGAGCTGCACCTGAGCCAGCCACTGATTGATTGATTGATTGATTGATTGATTGATTGATTGATTGATTGATTGATGCAGCACAACAGTCAAATAGTGGAGTGGAGTAGGGGAACAGCAAACAGCCAATAAAGCAGCCCGCCCGCTCGCCTGCCCGCCACAATGGACCTACCTGTGTACACTAGATGGATGTGATGGAATGTACTGTCGTCCCTACATTTCAAGAAGAAGTAAGAATTGCAGTTGCAACAAAGCCTTGCTTGCCTACAAAGAGAGCAGCAATTTGGATTTGTTACTATGTTACCTAGAAGAATAACAAACTGTGCAAGGATGGAGGTTGTAGGAGCAAGGAGAAGTTGTCTGTAAAGTTGGTGGATGCCTATTTTCCATTTTGCAGTCCCTTGTCTCCCTCTTGTGGCCTCCTGGAGGCAACTAGCTGTGCAAAAAAAAGACAGCCTGGCGGCCGGCTGTTGCAGTGTTGCCCTCTCAGGCAACACTGAGTGACTGACTGAGCCTCACCGTCTTATATAAAGTTCAGACGGAACTTTGCACGTGTCATAGTGGAGCCCTCAGGATTCCAGAGCCAGCTTTCTGACATCATAATGGGGCCTCAGAGATAAAAGCCTGGGCCCAGGCAGTGTTGGTCAGTGCTGCTCAGCAGGCAGCACTGGACTGGACTGGATTACAGCTGATACAAGGTGTGAAGGAACAAGGGGTGGCTGTGGGCATGCACTTGCTGCCGCTGCCAGTGTTTATCTGCATGGCAGCAGGGCATTTGGGCGTTGCCAGGAAGGCGTTTTTATGTAGATTCCTCCTCTTTCAGCACTGCATTGTGGAGCAAGCAAAAGAAGCAAATCCTGTCTGGCTTCCTCTCCGGCCTTTATTCACCTCCCGTGTAGCTGTGAGTGTGTGAGCCTGCAGGGCCCCATGGAATTGCCTAGAAGTAGGCTGAATCGCTGCAAGGGCTGAACAGCAGTATCGGGCAGGCTCGGGCAACGCGCGGCCCGTTCGGGTTATCGCTTCTCGGCCTTTTGGCTAAGATCAAGTGTAGTATCTGTTCTTATCAGTTTAATATCTGATACGTCCCCTATCTGGGGACCATATATTAAATGGATTTTTAGAACAGGGAGATGGAAATAGAGCTTGCTCTGTCCACTCCACGCATTGACCTGGTATTGCAGTATTTCCAGGACCGGTGCACCCTTTCCTTATGTGTTGACTAAAAGCAGATTCCAAAAGTGTTTTTTGTCTTTGCTATTGTTTCTGTCTTTCTGAAGGGATCTCCCCTTTTAATCCCATTATTTCAACACCTGTTGGACAATGCATGAGTGATAATGAGCTCATTGATTAAATGCAATTAATGAATAGATTGCCACCTCTTGTTGTGTGTCGTCTGTGTTTCTGTGTTTCCGGCATTTCACATTGGAACACCTCATTCACCTTCCTTGTCTTCTCTCCGCCCTCCCTTTTAGGTAAGTTAAAGAGCTGCACCTGAGCCAGCCACTGATTGATTGATTGATTGATTGATTGATTGATTGATTGATTGATTGATTGATTGATGCAGCACAACAGTCAAATAGTGGAGTGGAGTAGGGGAACAGCAAACAGCCAATAAAGCAGCCCGCCCGCTCGCCTGCCCGCCACAATGGACCTACCTGTGTACACTAGATGGATGTGATGGAATGTACTGTCGTCCCTACATTTCAAGAAGAAGTAAGAATTGCAGTTGCAACAAAGCCTTGCTTGCCTACAAAGAGAGCAGCAATTTGGATTTGTTACTATGTTACCTAGAAGAATAACAAACTGTGCAAGGATGGAGGTTGTAGGAGCAAGGAGAAGTTGTCTGTAAAGTTGGTGGATGCCTATTTTCCATTTTGCAGTCCCTTGTCTCCCTCTTGTGGCCTCCTGGAGGCAACTAGCTGTGCAAAAAAAAGACAGCCTGGCGGCCGGCTGTTGCAGTGTTGCCCTCTCAGGCAACACTGAGTGACTGACTGAGCCTCACCGTCTTATATAAAGTTCAGACGGAACTTTGCACGTGTCATAGTGGAGCCCTCAGGATTCCAGAGCCAGCTTTCTGACATCATAATGGGGCCTCAGAGATAAAAGCCTGGGCCCAGGCAGTGTTGGTCAGTGCTGCTCAGCAGGCAGCACTGGACTGGACTGGATTACAGCTGATACAAGGTGTGAAGGAACAAGGGGTGGCTGTGGGCATGCACTTGCTGCCGCTGCCAGTGTTTATCTGCATGGCAGCAGGGCATTTGGGCGTTGCCAGGAAGGCGTTTTTATGTAGATTCCTCCTCTTTCAGCACTGCATTGTGGTGCAAGCAAAAGAAGCAAATCCTGTCTGGCTTCCTCTCCGGCCTTTATTCACCTCCCGTGTAGCTGTGAGTGTGTGAGCCTGCAGGGCCCCATGGAATTGCCTAGAAGTAGGCTGAATCGCTGCAAGGGCTGAACAGCAGTATCGGGCAGGCTCGGGCAACGCGCGGCCCGTTCGGGTTATCGCTTCTCGGCCTTTTGGCTAAGATCAAGTGTAGTATCTGTTCTTATCAGTTTAATATCTGATACGTCCCCTATCTGGGGACCATATATTAAATGGATTTTTAGAACAGGGAGATGGAAATAGAGCTTGCTCTGTCCACTCCACGCATTGACCTGGTATTGCAGTATTTCCAGGACCGGTGCACCCTTTCCTTATGTGTTGACTAAAAGCAGATTCCAAAAGTGTTTTTTGTCTTTGCTATTGTTTCTGTCTTTCTGAAGGGATCTCCCCTTTTAATCCCATTATTTCAACACCTGTTGGACAATGCATGAGTGATAATGAGCTCATTGATTAAATGCAATTAATGAATAGATTGCCACCTCTTGTTGTGTGTCGTCTGTGTTTCTGTGTTTCCGGCATTTCACATTGGAACACCTCATTCACCTTCCTTGTCTTCTCTCCGCCCTCCCTTTTAGGTAAGTTAAAGAGCTGCACCTGAGCCAGCCACTTGATTGATTGATTGATTGATTGATTGATTGATTGATGCAGCACAACAGTCAAATAGTGGAGTGGAGTAGGGGAACAGCAAACAGCCAATAAAGCAGCCCGCCCGCTCGCCTGCCCGCCACAATGGACCTACCTGTGTACACTAGATGGATGTGATGGAATGTACTGTCGTCCCTACATTTCAAGAAGAAGTAAGAATTGCAGTTGCAACAAAGCCTTGCTTGCCTACAAAGAGAGCAGCAATTTGGATTTGTTACTATGTTACCTAGAAGAATAACAAACTGTGCAAGGATGGAGGTTGTAGGAGCAAGGAGAAGTTGTCTGTAAAGTTGGTGGATGCCTATTTTCCATTTTGCAGTCCCTTGTCTCCCTCTTGTGGCCTCCTGGAGGCAACTAGCTGTGCAAAAAAAAGACAGCCTGGCGGCCGGCTGTTGCAGTGTTGCCCTCTCAGGCAACACTGAGTGACTGACTGAGCCTCACCGTCTTATATAAAGTTCAGACGGAACTTTGCACGTGTCATAGTGGAGCCCTCAGGATTCCAGAGCCAGCTTTCTGACATCATAATGGGGCCTCAGAGATAAAAGCCTGGGCCCAGGCAGTGTTGGTCAGTGCTGCTCAGCAGGCAGCACTGGACTGGACTGGATTACAGCTGATACAAGGTGTGAAGGAACAAGGGGTGGCTGTGGGCATGCACTTGCTGCCGCTGCCAGTGTTTATCTGCATGGCAGCAGGGCATTTGGGCGTTGCCAGGAAGGCGTTTTTATGTAGATTCCTCCTCTTTCAGCACTGCATTGTGGTGCAAGCAAAAGAAGCAAATCCTGTCTGGCTTCCTCTCCGGCCTTTATTCACCTCCCGTGTAGCTGTGAGTGTGTGAGCCTGCAGGGCCCCATGGAATTGCCTAGAAGTAGGCTGAATCGCTGCAAGGGCTGAACAGCAGTATCGGGCAGGCTCGGGCAACGCGCGGCCCGTTCGGGTTATCGCTTCTCGGCCTTTTGGCTAAGATCAAGTGTAGTATCTGTTCTTATCAGTTTAATATCTGATACGTCCCCTATCTGGGGACCATATATTAAATGGATTTTTAGAACAGGGAGATGGAAATAGAGCTTGCTCTGTCCACTCCACGCATTGACCTGGTATTGCAGTATTTCCAGGACCGGTGCACCCTTTCCTTATGTGTTGACTAAAAGCAGATTCCAAAAGTGTTTTTTGTCTTTGCTATTGTTTCTGTCTTTCTGAAGGGATCTCCCCTTTTAATCCCATTATTTCAACACCTGTTGGACAATGCATGAGTGATAATGAGCTCATTGATTAAATGCAATTAATGAATAGATTGCCACCTCTTGTTGTGTGTCGTCTGTGTTTCTGTGTTTCCGGCATTTCACATTGGAACACCTCATTCACCTTCCTTGTCTTCTCTCCGCCCTCCCTTTTAGGTAAGTTAAAGAGCTGCACCTGAGCCAGCCACTGATTGATTGATTGATTGATTGATTGATTGATTGATTGATTGATTGATGCAGCACAACAGTCAAATAGTGGAGTGGAGTAGGGGAACAGCAAACAGCCAATAAAGCAGCCCGCCCGCTCGCCTGCCCGCCACAATGGACCTACCTGTGTACACTAGATGGATGTGATGGAATGTACTGTCGTCCCTACATTTCAAGAAGAAGTAAGAATTGCAGTTGCAACAAAGCCTTGCTTGCCTACAAAGAGAGCAGCAATTTGGATTTGTTACTATGTTACCTAGAAGAATAACAAACTGTGCAAGGATGGAGGTTGTAGGAGCAAGGAGAAGTTGTCTGTAAAGTTGGTGGATGCCTATTTTCCATTTTGCAGTCCCTTGTCTCCCTCTTGTGGCCTCCTGGAGGCAACTAGCTGTGCAAAAAAAAGACAGCCTGGCGGCCGGCTGTTGCAGTGTTGCCCTCTCAGGCAACACTGAGTGACTGACTGAGCCTCACCGTCTTATATAAAGTTCAGACGGAACTTTGCACGTGTCATAGTGGAGCCCTCAGGATTCCAGAGCCAGCTTTCTGACATCATAATGGGGCCTCAGAGATAAAAGCCTGGGCCCAGGCAGTGTTGGTCAGTGCTGCTCAGCAGGCAGCACTGGACTGGACTGGATTACAGCTGATACAAGGTGTGAAGGAACAAGGGGTGGCTGTGGGCATGCACTTGCTGCCGCTGCCAGTGTTTATCTGCATGGCAGCAGGGCATTTGGGCGTTGCCAGGAAGGCGTTTTTATGTAGATTCCTCCTCTTTCAGCACTGCATTGTGGTGCAAGCAAAAGAAGCAAATCCTGTCTGGCTTCCTCTCCGGCCTTTATTCACCTCCCGTGTAGCTGTGAGTGTGTGAGCCTGCAGGGCCCCATGGAATTGCCTAGAAGTAGGCTGAATCGCTGCAAGGGCTGAACAGCAGTATCGGGCAGGCTCGGGCAACGCGCGGCCCGTTCGGGTTATCGCTTCTCGGCCTTTTGGCTAAGATCAAGTGTAGTATCTGTTCTTATCAGTTTAATATCTGATACGTCCCCTATCTGGGGACCATATATTAAATGGATTTTTAGAACAGGGAGATGGAAATAGAGCTTGCTCTGTCCACTCCACGCATTGACCTGGTATTGCAGTATTTCCAGGACCGGTGCACCCTTTCCTTATGTGTTGACTAAAAGCAGATTCCAAAAGTGTTTTTTGTCTTTGCTATTGTTTCTGTCTTTCTGAAGGGATCTCCCCTTTTAATCCCATTATTTCAACACCTGTTGGACAATGCATGAGTGATAATGAGCTCATTGATTAAATGCAATTAATGAATAGATTGCCACCTCTTGTTGTGTGTCGTCTGTGTTTCTGTGTTTCCGGCATTTCACATTGGAACACCTCATTCACCTTCCTTGTCTTCTCTCCGCCCTCCCTTTTAGGTAAGTTAAAGAGCTGCACCTGAGCCAGCCACTGATTGATTGATTGATTGATTGATTGATTGATTGATTGATTGATTGATTGATTGATGCAGCACAACAGTCAAATAGTGGAGTGGAGTAGGGGAACAGCAAACAGCCAATAAAGCAGCCCGCCCGCTCGCCTGCCCGCCACAATGGACCTACCTGTGTACACTAGATGGATGTGATGGAATGTACTGTCGTCCCTACATTTCAAGAAGAAGTAAGAATTGCAGTTGCAACAAAGCCTTGCTTGCCTACAAAGAGAGCAGCAATTTGGATTTGTTACTATGTTACCTAGAAGAATAACAAACTGTGCAAGGATGGAGGTTGTAGGAGCAAGGAGAAGTTGTCTGTAAAGTTGGTGGATGCCTATTTTCCATTTTGCAGTCCCTTGTCTCCCTCTTGTGGCCTCCTGGAGGCAACTAGCTGTGCAAAAAAAAAGACAGCCTGGCGGCCGGCTGTTGCAGTGTTGCCCTCTCAGGCAACACTGAGTGACTGACTGAGCCTCACCGTCTTATATAAAGTTCAGACGGAACTTTGCACGTGTCATAGTGGAGCCCTCAGGATTCCAGAGCCAGCTTTCTGACATCATAATGGGGCCTCAGAGATAAAAGCCTGGGCCAAGGCAGTGTTGGTCAGTGCTGCTCAGCAGGCAGCACTGGACTGGACTGGATTACAGCTGATACAAGGTGTGAAGGAACAAGGGGTGGCTGTGGGCATGCACTTGCTGCCGCTGCCAGTGTTTATCTGCATGGCAGCAGGGCATTTGGGCGTTGCCAGGAAGGCGTTTTTATGTAGATTCCTCCTCTTTCAGCACTGCATTGTGGTGCAAGCAAAAGAAGCAAATCCTGTCTGGCTTCCTCTCCGGCCTTTATTCACCTCCCGTGTAGCTGTGAGTGTGTGAGCCTGCAGGGCCCCATGGAATTTCCTAGAAGTAGGCTGAATCGCTGCAAGGGCTGAACAGCAGTATCGGGCAGGCTCGGGCAACGCGCGGCCCGTTCGGGTTATCGCTTCTCGGCCTTTTGGCTAAGATCAAGTGTAGTATCTGTTCTTATCAGTTTAATATCTGATACGTCCCCTATCTGGGGACCATATATTAAATGGATTTTTAGAACAGGGAGATGGAAATAGAGCTTGCTCTGTCCACTCCACGCATTGACCTGGTATTGCAGTATTTCCAGGACCGGTGCACCCTTTCCTTATGTGTTGACTAAAAGCAGATTCCAAAAGTGTTTTTTGTCTTTGCTATTGTTTCTGTCTTTCTGAAGGGATCTCCCCTTTTAATCCCATTATTTCAACACCTGTTGGACAATGCATGAGTGATAATGAGCTCATTGATTAAATGCAATTAATGAATAGATTGCCACCTCTTGTTGTGTGTCGTCTGTGTTTCTGTGTTTCCGGCATTTCACATTGGAACACCTCATTCACCTTCCTTGTCTTCTCTCCGCCCTCCCTTTTAGGTAAGTTAAAGAGCTGCACCTGAGCCAGCCACTGATTGATTGATTGATTGATTGATTGATTGATTGATTGATTGATTGATTGATTGATTGATTGATTGATTGATGCAGCACAACAGTCAAATAGTGGAGTGGAGTAGGGGAACAGCAAACAGCCAATAAAGCAGCCCGCCCGCTCGCCTGCCCGCCACAATGGACCTACCTGTGTACACTAGATGGATGTGATGGAATGTACTGTCGTCCCTACATTTCAAGAAGAAGTAAGAATTGCAGTTGCAACAAAGCCTTGCTTGCCTACAAAGAGAGCAGCAATTTGGATTTGTTACTATGTTACCTAGAAGAATAACAAACTGTGCAAGGATGGAGGTTGTAGGAGCAAGGAGAAGTTGTCTGTAAAGTTGGTGGATGCCTATTTTCCATTTTGCAGTCCCTTGTCTCCCTCTTGTGGCCTCCTGGAGGCAACTAGCTGTGCAAAAAAAAGACAGCCTGGCGGCCGGCTGTTGCAGTGTTGCCCTCTCAGGCAACACTGAGTGACTGACTGAGCCTCACCGTCTTATATAAAGTTCAGACGGAACTTTGCACGTGTCATAGTGGAGCCCTCAGGATTCCAGAGCCAGCTTTCTGACATCATAATGGGGCCTCAGAGATAAAAGCCTGGGCCCAGGCAGTGTTGGTCAGTGCTGCTTAGCAGGCAGCACTGGACTGGACTGGATTACAGCTGATACAAGGTGTGAAGGAACAAGGGGTGGCTGTGGGCATGCACTTGCTGCCGCTGCCAGTGTTTATCTGCATGGCAGCAGGGCATTTGGGCGTTGCCAGGAAGGCGTTTTTATGTAGATTCCTCCTCTTTCAGCACTGCATTGTGGTGCAAGCAAAAGAAGCAAATCCTGTCTGGCTTCCTCTCCGGCCTTTATTCACCTCCCGTGTAGCTGTGAGTGTGTGAGCCTGCAGGGCCCCATGGAATTGCCTAGAAGTAGGCTGAATCGCTGCAAGGGCTGAACAGCAGTATCGGGCAGGCTCGGGCAACGCGCGGCCCGTTCGGGTTATCGCTTCTCGGCCTTTTGGCTAAGATCAAGTGTAGTATCTGTTCTTATCAGTTTAATATCTGATACGTCCCCTATCTGGGGACCATATATTAAATGGATTTTTAGAACAGGGAGATGGAAATAGAGCTTGCTCTGTCCACTCCACGCATTGACCTGGTATTGCAGTATTTCCAGGACCGGTGCACCCTTTCCTTATGTGTTGACTAAAAGCAGATTCCAAAAGTGTTTTTTGTCTTTGCTATTGTTTCTGTCTTTCTGAAGGGATCTCCCCTTTTAATCCCATTATTTCAACACCTGTTGGACAATGCATGAGTGATAATGAGCTCATTGATTAAATGCAATTAATGAATAGATTGCCACCTCTTGTTGTGTGTCGTCTGTGTTTCTGTGTTTCCGGCATTTCACATTGGAACACCTCATTCACCTTCCTTGTCTTCTCTCCGCCCTCCCTTTTAGGTAAGTTAAAGAGCTGCACCTGAGCCAGCCACTGATTGATTGATTGATTGATTGATTGATTGATTGATTGATTGATTGCAGCACAACAGTCAAATAGTGGAGTGGAGTAGGGGAACAGCAAACAGCCAATAAAGCAGCCCGCCCGCTCGCCTGCCCGCCACAATGGACCTACCTGTGTACACTAGATGGATGTGATGGAATGTACTGTCGTCCCTACATTTCAAGAAGAAGTAAGAATTGCAGTTGCAACAAAGCCTTGCTTGCCTACAAAGAGAGCAGCAATTTGGATTTGTTACTATGTTACCTAGAAGAATAACAAACTGTGCAAGGATGGAGGTTGTAGGAGCAAGGAGAAGTTGTCTGTAAAGTTGGTGGATGCCTATTTTCCATTTTGCAGTCCCTTGTCTCCCTCTTGTGGCCTCCTGGAGGCAACTAGCTGTGCAAAAAAAAGACAGCCTGGCGGCCGGCTGTTGCAGTGTTGCCCTCTCAGGCAACACTGAGTGACTGACTGAGCCTCACCGTCTTATATAAAGTTCAGACGGAACTTTGCACGTGTCATAGTGGAGCCCTCAGGATTCCAGAGCCAGCTTTCTGACATCATAATGGGGCCTCAGAGATAAAAGCCTGGGCCCAGGCAGTGTTGGTCAGTGCTGCTCAGCAGGCAGCACTGGACTGGACTGGATTACAGCTGATACAAGGTGTGAAGGAACAAGGGGTGGCTGTGGGCATGCACTTGCTGCCGCTGCCAGTGTTTATCTGCATGGCAGCAGGGCATTTGGGCGTTGCCAGGAAGGCGTTTTTATGTAGATTCCTCCTCTTTCAGCACTGCATTGTGGTGCAAGCAAAAGAAGCAAATCCTGTCTGGCTTCCTCTCCGGCCTTTATTCACCTCCCGTGTAGCTGTGAGTGTGTGAGCCTGCAGGGCCCCATGGAATTGCCTAGAAGTAGGCTGAATCGCTGCAAGGGCTGAACAGCAGTATCGGGCAGGCTCGGGCAACGCGCGGCCCGTTCGGGTTATCGCTTCTCGGCCTTTTGGCTAAGATCAAGTGTAGTATCTGTTCTTATCAGTTTAATATCTGATACGTCCCCTATCTGGGGACCATATATTAAATGGATTTTTAGAACAGGGAGATGGAAATAGAGCTTGCTCTGTCCACTCCACGCATTGACCTGGTATTGCAGTATTTCCAGGACCGGTGCACCCTTTCCTTATGTGTTGACTAAAAGCAGATTCCAAAAGTGTTTTTTGTCTTTGCTATTGTTTCTGTCTTTCTGAAGGGATCTCCCCTTTTAATCCCATTATTTCAACACCTGTTGGACAATGCATGAGTGATAATGAGCTCATTGATTAAATGCAATTAATGAATAGATTGCCACCTCTTGTTGTGTGTCGTCTGTGTTTCTGTGTTTCCGGCATTTCACATTGGAACACCTCATTCACCTTCCTTGTCTTCTCTCCGCCCTCCCTTTTAGGTAAGTTAAAGAGCTGCACCTGAGCCAGCCACTGATTGATTGATTGATTGATTGATTGATTGATTGATTGATTGATTGATTGATTGATTGATTGATTGATTGATTGATGCAGCACAACAGTCAAATAGTGGAGTGGAGTAGGGGAACAGCAAACAGCCAATAAAGCAGCCCGCCCGCTCGCCTGCCCGCCACAATGGACCTACCTGTGTACACTAGATGGATGTGATGGAATGTACTGTCGTCCCTACATTTCAAGAAGAAGTAAGAATTGCAGTTGCAACAAAGCCTTGCTTGCCTACAAAGAGAGCAGCAATTTGGATTTGTTACTATGTTACCTAGAAGAATAACAAACTGTGCAAGGATGGAGGTTGTAGGAGCAAGGAGAAGTTGTCTGTAAAGTTGGTGGATGCCTATTTTCCATTTTGCAGTCCCTTGTCTCCCTCTTGTGGCCTCCTGGAGGCAACTAGCTGTGCAAAAAAAAGACAGCCTGGCGGCCGGCTGTTGCAGTGTTGCCCTCTCAGGCAACACTGAGTGACTGACTGAGCCTCACCGTCTTATATAAAGTTCAGACGGAACTTTGCACGTGTCATAGTGGAGCCCTCAGGATTCCAGAGCCAGCTTTCTGACATCATAATGGGGCCTCAGAGATAAAAGCCTGGGCCCAGGCAGTGTTGGTCAGTGCTGCTCAGCAGGCAGCACTGGACTGGACTGGATTACAGCTGATACAAGGTGTGAAGGAACAAGGGGTGGCTGTGGGCATGCACTTGCTGCCGCTGCCAGTGTTTATCTGCATGGCAGCAGGGCATTTGGGCGTTGCCAGGAAGGCGTTTTTATGTAGATTCCTCCTCTTTCAGACTGCATTGTGGTGCAAGCAAAAGAAGCAAATCCTGTCTGGCTTCCTCTCCGGCCTTTATTCACCTCCCGTGTAGCTGTGAGTGTGTGAGCCTGCAGGGCCCCATGGAATTGCCTAGAAGTAGGCTGAATCGCTGCAAGGGCTGAACAGCAGTATCGGGCAGGCTCGGGCAACGCGCGGCCCGTTCGGGTTATCGCTTCTCGGCCTTTTGGCTAAGATCAAGTGTAGTATCTGTTCTTATCAGTTTAATATCTGATACGTCCCCTATCTGGGGACCATATATTAAATGGATTTTTAGAACAGGGAGATGGAAATAGAGCTTGCTCTGTCCACTCCACGCATTGACCTGGTATTGCAGTATTTCCAGGACCGGTGCACCCTTTCCTTATGTGTTGACTAAAAGCAGATTCCAAAAGTGTTTTTTGTCTTTGCTATTGTTTCTGTCTTTCTGAAGGGATCTCCCCTTTTAATCCCATTATTTCAACACCTGTTGGACAATGCATGAGTGATAATGAGCTCATTGATTAAATGCAATTAATGAATAGATTGCCACCTCTTGTTGTGTGTCGTCTGTGTTTCTGTGTTTCCGGCATTTCACATTGGAACACCTCATTCACCTTCCTTGTCTTCTCTCCGCCCTCCCTTTTAGGTAAGTTAAAGAGCTGCACCTGAGCCAGCCACTGATTGATTGATTGATTGATTGATTGATTGATTGATTGATTGATTGATTGATTGATTGATTGATGCAGCACAACAGTCAAATAGTGGAGTGGAGTAGGGGAACAGCAAACAGCCAATAAAGCAGCCCGCCCGCTCGCCTGCCCGCCACAATGGACCTACCTGTGTACACTAGATGGATGTGATGGAATGTACTGTCGTCCCTACATTTCAAGAAGAAGTAAGAATTGCAGTTGCAACAAAGCCTTGCTTGCCTACAAAGAGAGCAGCAATTTGGATTTGTTACTATGTTACCTAGAAGAATAACAAACTGTGCAAGGATGGAGGTTGTAGGAGCAAGGAGAAGTTGTCTGTAAAGTTGGTGGATGCCTATTTTCCATTTTGCAGTCCCTTGTCTCCCTCTTGTGGCCTCCTGGAGGCAACTAGCTGTGCAAAAAAAAGACAGCCTGGCGGCCGGCTGTTGCAGTGTTGCCCTCTCAGGCAACACTGAGTGACTGACTGAGCCTCACCGTCTTATATAAAGTTCAGACGGAACTTTGCACGTGTCATAGTGGAGCCCTCAGGATTCCAGAGCCAGCTTTCTGACATCATAATGGGGCCTCAGAGATAAAAGCCTGGGCCCAGGCAGTGTTGGTCAGTGCTGCTCAGCAGGCAGCACTGGACTGGACTGGATTACAGCTGATACAAGGTGTGAAGGAACAAGGGGTGGCTGTGGGCATGCACTTGCTGCCGCTGCCAGTGTTTATCTGCATGGCAGCAGGGCATTTGGGCGTTGCCAGGAAGGCGTTTTTATGTAGATTCCTCCTCTTTCAGCACTGCATTGTGGTGCAAGCAAAAGAAGCAAATCCTGTCTGGCTTCCTCTCCGGCCTTTATTCACCTCCCGTGTAGCTGTGAGTGTGTGAGCCTGCAGGGCCCCATGGAATTGCCTAGAAGTAGGCTGAATCGCTGCAAGGGCTGAACAGCAGTATCGGGCAGGCTCGGGCAACGCGCGGCCCGTTCGGGTTATCGCTTCTCGGCCTTTTGGCTAAGATCAAGTGTAGTATCTGTTCTTATCAGTTTAATATCTGATACGTCCCCTATCTGGGGACCATATATTAAATGGATTTTTAGAACAGGGAGATGGAAATAGAGCTTGCTCTGTCCACTCCACGCATTGACCTGGTATTGCAGTATTTCCAGGACCGGTGCACCCTTTCCTTATGTGTTGACTAAAAGCAGATTCCAAAAGTGTTTTTTGTCTTTGCTATTGTTTCTGTCTTTCTGAAGGGATCTCCCCTTTTAATCCCATTATTTCAACACCTGTTGGACAATGCATGAGTGATAATGAGCTCATTGATTAAATGCAATTAATGAATAGATTGCCACCTCTTGTTGTGTGTCGTCTGTGTTTCTGTGTTTCCGGCATTTCACATTGGAACACCTCATTCACCTTCCTTGTCTTCTCTCCGCCCTCCCTTTTAGGTAAGTTAAAGAGCTGCACCTGAGCCAGCCACTGATTGATTGATTGATTGATTGATTGATTGATTGATTGATTGATTGATTGATGCAGCACAACAGTCAAATAGTGGAGTGGAGTAGGGGAACAGCAAACAGCCAATAAAGCAGCCCGCCCGCTCGCCTGCCCGCCACAATGGACCTACCTGTGTACACTAGATGGATGTGATGGAATGTACTGTCGTCCCTACATTTCAAGAAGAAGTAAGAATTGCAGTTGCAACAAAGCCTTGCTTGCCTACAAAGAGAGCAGCAATTTGGATTTGTTACTATGTTACCTAGAAGAATAACAAACTGTGCAAGGATGGAGGTTGTAGGAGCAAGGAGAAGTTGTCTGTAAAGTTGGTGGATGCCTATTTTCCATTTTGCAGTCCCTTGTCTCCCTCTTGTGGCCTCCTGGAGGCAACTAGCTGTGCAAAAAAAAGACAGCCTGGCGGCCGGCTGTTGCAGTGTTGCCCTCTCAGGCAACACTGAGTGACTGACTGAGCCTCACCGTCTTATATAAAGTTCAGACGGAACTTTGCACGTGTCATAGTGGAGCCCTCAGGATTCCAGAGCCAGCTTTCTGACATCATAATGGGGCCTCAGAGATAAAAGCCTGGGCCCAGGCAGTGTTGGTCAGTGCTGCTCAGCAGGCAGCACTGGACTGGACTGGATTACAGCTGATACAAGGTGTGAAGGAACAAGGGGTGGCTGTGGGCATGCACTTGCTGCCGCTGCCAGTGTTTATCTGCATGGCAGCAGGGCATTTGGGCGTTGCCAGGAAGGCGTTTTTATGTAGATTCCTCCTCTTTCAGCACTGCATTGTGGTGCAAGCAAAAGAAGCAAATCCTGTCTGGCTTCCTCTCCGGCCTTTATTCACCTCCCGTGTAGCTGTGAGTGTGTGAGCCTGCAGGGCCCCATGGAATTGCCTAGAAGTAGGCTGAATCGCTGCAAGGGCTGAACAGCAGTATCGGGCAGGCTCGGGCAACGCGCGGCCCGTTCGGGTTATCGCTTCTCGGCCTTTTGGCTAAGATCAAGTGTAGTATCTGTTCTTATCAGTTTAATATCTGATACGTCCCCTATCTGGGGACCATATATTAAATGGATTTTTAGAACAGGGAGATGGAAATAGAGCTTGCTCTGTCCACTCCACGCATTGACCTGGTATTGCAGTATTTCCAGGACCGGTGCACCCTTTCCTTATGTGTTGACTAAAAGCAGATTCCAAAAGTGTTTTTTGTCTTTGCTATTGTTTCTGTCTTTCTGAAGGGATCTCCCCTTTTAATCCCATTATTTCAACACCTGTTGGACAATGCATGAGTGATAATGAGCTCATTGATTAAATGCAATTAATGAATAGATTGCCACCTCTTGTTGTGTGTCGTCTGTGTTTCTGTGTTTCCGGCATTTCACATTGGAACACCTCATTCACCTTCCTTGTCTTCTCTCCGCCCTCCCTTTTAGGTAAGTTAAAGAGCTGCACCTGAGCCAGCCACTGATTGATTGATTGATTGATTGATTGATTGATTGATTGATTGATTGATTGATTGATGCAGCACAACAGTCAAATAGTGGAGTGGAGTAGGGGAACAGCAAACAGCCAATAAAGCAGCCCGCCCGCTCGCCTGCCCGCCACAATGGACCTACCTGTGTACACTAGATGGATGTGATGGAATGTACTGTCGTCCCTACATTTCAAGAAGAAGTAAGAATTGTAGTTGCAACAAAGCCTTGCTTGCCTACAAAGAGAGCAGCAATTTGGATTTGTTACTATGTTACCTAGAAGAATAACAAACTGTGCAAGGATGGAGGTTGTAGGAGCAAGGAGAAGTTGTCTGTAAAGTTGGTGGATGCCTATTTTCCATTTTGCAGTCCCTTGTCTCCCTCTTGTGGCCTCCTGGAGGCAACTAGCTGTGCAAAAAAAAGACAGCCTGGCGGCCGGCTGTTGCAGTGTTGCCCTCTCAGGCAACACTGAGTGACTGACTGAGCCTCACCGTCTTATATAAAGTTCAGACGGAACTTTGCACGTGTCATAGTGGAGCCCTCAGGATTCCAGAGCCAGCTTTCTGACATCATAATGGGGCCTCAGAGATAAAAGCCTGGGCCCAGGCAGTGTTGGTCAGTGCTGCTCAGCAGGCAGCACTGGACTGGACTGGATTACAGCTGATACAAGGTGTGAAGGAACAAGGGGTGGCTGTGGGCATGCACTTGCTGCCGCTGCCAGTGTTTATCTGCATGGCAGCAGGGCATTTGGGCGTTGCCAGGAAGGCGTTTTTATGTAGATTCCTCCTCTTTCAGCACTGCATTGTGGAGCAAGCAAAAGAAGCAAATCCTGTCTGGCTTCCTCTCCGGCCTTTATTCACCTCCCGTGTAGCTGTGAGTGTGTGAGCCTGCAGGGCCCCATGGAATTGCCTAGAAGTAGGCTGAATCGCTGCAAGGGCTGAACAGCAGTATCGGGCAGGCTCGGGCAACGCGCGGCCCGTTCGGGTTATCGCTTCTCGGCCTTTTGGCTAAGATCAAGTGTAGTATCTGTTCTTATCAGTTTAATATCTGATACGTCCCCTATCTGGGGACCATATATTAAATGGATTTTTAGAACAGGGAGATGGAAATAGAGCTTGCTCTGTCCACTCCACGCATTGACCTGGTATTGCAGTATTTCCAGGACCGGTGCACCCTTTCCTTATGTGTTGACTAAAAGCAGATTCCAAAAGTGTTTTTTGTCTTTGCTATTGTTTCTGTCTTTCTGAAGGGATCTCCCCTTTTAATCCCATTATTTCAACACCTGTTGGACAATGCATGAGTGATAATGAGCTCATTGATTAAATGCAATTAATGAATAGATTGCCACCTCTTGTTGTGTGTCGTCTGTGTTTCTGTGTTTCCGGCATTTCACATTGGAACACCTCATTCACCTTCCTTGTCTTCTCTCCGCCCTCCCTTTTAGGTAAGTTAAAGAGCTGCACCTGAGCCAGCCACTGATTGATTGATTGATTGATTGATTGATTGATTGATTGATTGATTGATTGATGCAGCACAACAGTCAAATAGTGGAGTGGAGTAGGGGAACAGCAAACAGCCAATAAAGCAGCCCGCCCGCTCGCCTGCCCGCCACAATGGACCTACCTGTGTACACTAGATGGATGTGATGGAATGTACTGTCGTCCCTACATTTCAAGAAGAAGTAAGAATTGCAGTTGCAACAAAGCCTTGCTTGCCTACAAAGAGAGCAGCAATTTGGATTTGTTACTATGTTACCTAGAAGAATAACAAACTGTGCAAGGATGGAGGTTGTAGGAGCAAGGAGAAGTTGTCTGTAAAGTTGGTGGATGCCTATTTTCCATTTTGCAGTCCCTTGTCTCCCTCTTGTGGCCTCCTGGAGGCAACTAGCTGTGCAAAAAAAAGACAGCCTGGCGGCCGGCTGTTGCAGTGTTGCCCTCTCAGGCAACACTGAGTGACTGACTGAGCCTCACCGTCTTATATAAAGTTCAGACGGAACTTTGCACGTGTCATAGTGGAGCCCTCAGGATTCCAGAGCCAGCTTTCTGACATCATAATGGGGCCTCAGAGATAAAAGCCTGGGCCCAGGCAGTGTTGGTCAGTGCTGCTCAGCAGGCAGCACTGGACTGGACTGGATTACAGCTGATACAAGGTGTGAAGGAACAAGGGGTGGCTGTGGGCATGCACTTGCTGCCGCTGCCAGTGTTTATCTGCATGGCAGCAGGGCATTTGGGCGTTGCCAGGAAGGCGTTTTTATGTAGATTCCTCCTCTTTCAGCACTGCATTGTGGTGCAAGCAAAAGAAGCAAATCCTGTCTGGCTTCCTCTCCGGCCTTTATTCACCTCCCGTGTAGCTGTGAGTGTGTGAGCCTGCAGGGCCCCATGGAATTGCCTAGAAGTAGGCTGAATCGCTGCAAGGGCTGAACAGCAGTATCGGGCAGGCTCGGGCAACGCGCGGCCCGTTCGGGTTATCGCTTCTCGGCCTTTTGGCTAAGATCAAGTGTAGTATCTGTTCTTATCAGTTTAATATCTGATACGTCCCCTATCTGGGGACCATATATTAAATGGATTTTTAGAACAGGGAGATGGAAATAGAGCTTGCTCTGTCCACTCCACGCATTGACCTGGTATTGCAGTATTTCCAGGACCGGTGCACCCTTTCCTTATGTGTTGACTAAAAGCAGATTCCAAAAGTGTTTTTTGTCTTTGCTATTGTTTCTGTCTTTCTGAAGGGATCTCCCCTTTTAATCCCATTATTTCAACACCTGTTGGACAATGCATGAGTGATAATGAGCTCATTGATTAAATGCAATTAATGAATAGATTGCCACCTCTTGTTGTGTGTCGTCTGTGTTTCTGTGTTTCCGGCATTTCACATTGGAACACCTCATTCACCTTCCTTGTCTTCTCTCCGCCCTCCCTTTTAGGTAAGTTAAAGAGCTGCACCTGAGCCAGCCACTGATTGATTGATTGATTGATTGATTGATTGATTGATTGATTGATTGATTGATGCAGCACAACAGTCAAATAGTGGAGTGGAGTAGGGGAACAGCAAACAGCCAATAAAGCAGCCCGCCCGCTCGCCTGCCCGCCACAATGGACCTACCTGTGTACACTAGATGGATGTGATGGAATGTACTGTCGTCCCTACATTTCAAGAAGAAGTAAGAATTGCAGTTGCAACAAAGCCTTGCTTGCCTACAAAGAGAGCAGCAATTTGGATTTGTTACTATGTTACCTAGAAGAATAACAAACTGTGCAAGGATGGAGGTTGTAGGAGCAAGGAGAAGTTGTCTGTAAAGTTGGTGGATGCCTATTTTCCATTTTGCAGTCCCTTGTCTCCCTCTTGTGGCCTCCTGGAGGCAACTAGCTGTGCAAAAAAAAGACAGCCTGGCGGCCGGCTGTTGCAGTGTTGCCCTCTCAGGCAACACTGAGTGACTGACTGAGCCTCACCGTCTTATATAAAGTTCAGACGGAACTTTGCACGTGTCATAGTGGAGCCCTCAGGATTCCAGAGCCAGCTTTCTGACATCATAATGGGGCCTCAGAGATAAAAGCCTGGGCCCAGGCAGTGTTGGTCAGTGCTGCTCAGCAGGCAGCACTGGACTGGACTGGATTACAGCTGATACAAGGTGTGAAGGAACAAGGGGTGGCTGTGGGCATGCACTTGCTGCCGCTGCCAGTGTTTATCTGCATGGCAGCAGGGCATTTGGGCGTTGCCAGGAAGGCGTTTTTATGTAGATTCCTCCTCTTTCAGCACTGCATTGTGGTGCAAGCAAAAGAAGCAAATCCTGTCTGGCTTCCTCTCCGGCCTTTATTCACCTCCCGTGTAGCTGTGAGTGTGTGAGCCTGCAGGGCCCCATGGAATTGCCTAGAAGTAGGCTGAATCGCTGCAAGGGCTGAACAGCAGTATCGGGCAGGCTCGGGCAACGCGCGGCCCGTTCGGGTTATCGCTTCTCGGCCTTTTGGCTAAGATCAAGTGTAGTATCTGTTCTTATCAGTTTAATATCTGATACGTCCCCTATCTGGGGACCATATATTAAATGGATTTTTAGAACAGGGAGATGGAAATAGAGCTTGCTCTGTCCACTCCACGCATTGACCTGGTATTGCAGTATTTCCAGGACCGGTGCACCCTTTCCTTATGTGTTGACTAAAAGCAGATTCCAAAAGTGTTTTTTGTCTTTGCTATTGTTTCTGTCTTTCTGAAGGGATCTCCCCTTTTAATCCCATTATTTCAACACCTGTTGGACAATGCATGAGTGATAATGAGCTCATTGATTAAATGCAATTAATGAATAGATTGCCACCTCTTGTTGTGTGTCGTCTGTGTTTCTGTGTTTCCGGCATTTCACATTGGAACACCTCATTCACCTTCCTTGTCTTCTCTCCGCCCTCCCTTTTAGGTAAGTTAAAGAGCTGCACCTGAGCCAGCCACTGATTGATTGATTGATTGATTGATTGATGCAGCACAACAGTCAAATAGTGGAGTGGAGTAGGGGAACAGCAAACAGCCAATAAAGCAGCCCGCCCGCTCGCCTGCCCGCCACAATGGACCTACCTGTGTACACTAGATGGATGTGATGGAATGTACTGTCGTCCCTACATTTCAAGAAGAAGTAAGAATTGCAGTTGCAACAAAGCCTTGCTTGCCTACAAAGAGAGCAGCAATTTGGATTTGTTACTATGTTACCTAGAAGAATAACAAACTGTGCAAGGATGGAGGTTGTAGGAGCAAGGAGAAGTTGTCTGTAAAGTTGGTGGATGCCTATTTTCCATTTTGCAGTCCCTTGTCTCCCTCTTGTGGCCTCCTGGAGGCAACTAGCTGTGCAAAAAAAAGACAGCCTGGCGGCCGGCTGTTGCAGTGTTGCCCTCTCAGGCAACACTGAGTGACTGACTGAGCCTCACCGTCTTATATAAAGTTCAGACGGAACTTTGCACGTGTCATAGTGGAGCCCTCAGGATTCCAGAGCCAGCTTTCTGACATCATAATGGGGCCTCAGAGATAAAAGCCTGGGCCCAGGCAGTGTTGGTCAGTGCTGCTCAGCAGGCAGCACTGGACTGGACTGGATTACAGCTGATACAAGGTGTGAAGGAACAAGGGGTGGCTGTGGGCATGCACTTGCTGCCGCTGCCAGTGTTTATCTGCATGGCAGCAGGGCATTTGGGCGTTGCCAGGAAGGCGTTTTTATGTAGATTCCTCCTCTTTCAGCACTGCATTGTGGTGCAAGCAAAAGAAGCAAATCCTGTCTGGCTTCCTCTCCGGCCTTTATTCACCTCCCGTGTAGCTGTGAGTGTGTGAGCCTGCAGGGCCCCATGGAATTGCCTAGAAGTAGGCTGAATCGCTGCAAGGGCTGAACAGCAGTATCGGGCAGGCTCGGGCAACGCGCGGCCCGTTCGGGTTATCGCTTCTCGGCCTTTTGGCTAAGATCAAGTGTAGTATCTGTTCTTATCAGTTTAATATCTGATACGTCCCCTATCTGGGGACCATATATTAAATGGATTTTTAGAACAGGGAGATGGAAATAGAGCTTGCTCTGTCCACTCCACGCATTGACCTGGTATTGCAGTATTTCCAGGACCGGTGCACCCTTTCCTTATGTGTTGACTAAAAGCAGATTCCAAAAGTGTTTTTTGTCTTTGCTATTGTTTCTGTCTTTCTGAAGGGATCTCCCCTTTTAATCCCATTATTTCAACACCTGTTGGACAATGCATGAGTGATAATGAGCTCATTGATTAAATGCAATTAATGAATAGATTGCCACCTCTTGTTGTGTGTCGTCTGTGTTTCTGTGTTTCCGGCATTTCACATTGGAACACCTCATTCACCTTCCTTGTCTTCTCTCCGCCCTCCCTTTTAGGTAAGTTAAAGAGCTGCACCTGAGCCAGCCACTGATTGATTGATTGATTGATTGATTGATTGATTGATTGATTGATTGATTGATTGATTGATGCAGCACAACAGTCAAATAGTGGAGTGGAGTAGGGGAACAGCAAACAGCCAATAAAGCAGCCCGCCCGCTCGCCTGCCCGCCACAATGGACCTACCTGTGTACACTAGATGGATGTGATGGAATGTACTGTCGTCCCTACATTTCAAGAAGAAGTAAGAATTGCAGTTGCAACAAAGCCTTGCTTGCCTACAAAGAGAGCAGCAATTTGGATTTGTTACTATGTTACCTAGAAGAATAACAAACTGTGCAAGGATGGAGGTTGTAGGAGCAAGGAGAAGTTGTCTGTAAAGTTGGTGGATGCCTATTTTCCATTTTGCAGTCCCTTGTCTCCCTCTTGTGGCCTCCTGGAGGCAACTAGCTGTGCAAAAAAAAGACAGCCTGGCGGCCGGCTGTTGCAGTGTTGCCCTCTCAGGCAACACTGAGTGACTGACTGAGCCTCACCGTCTTATATAAAGTTCAGACGGAACTTTGCACGTGTCATAGTGGAGCCCTCAGGATTCCAGAGCCAGCTTTCTGACATCATAATGGGGCCTCAGAGATAAAAGCCTGGGCCCAGGCAGTGTTGGTCAGTGCTGCTCAGCAGGCAGCACTGGACTGGACTGGATTACAGCTGATACAAGGTGTGAAGGAACAAGGGGTGGCTGTGGGCATGCACTTGCTGCCGCTGCCAGTGTTTATCTGCATGGCAGCAGGGCATTTGGGCGTTGCCAGGAAGGCGTTTTTATGTAGATTCCTCCTCTTTCAGCACTGCATTGTGGTGCAAGCAAAAGAAGCAAATCCTGTCTGGCTTCCTCTCCGGCCTTTATTCACCTCCCGTGTAGCTGTGAGTGTGTGAGCCTGCAGGGCCCCATGGAATTGCCTAGAAGTAGGCTGAATCGCTGCAAGGGCTGAACAGCAGTATCGGGCAGGCTCGGGCAACGCGCGGCCCGTTCGGGTTATCGCTTCTCGGCCTTTTGGCTAAGATCAAGTGTAGTATCTGTTCTTATCAGTTTAATATCTGATACGTCCCCTATCTGGGGACCATATATTAAATGGATTTTTAGAACAGGGAGATGGAAATAGAGCTTGCTCTGTCCACTCCACGCATTGACCTGGTATTGCAGTATTTCCAGGACCGGTGCACCCTTTCCTTATGTGTTGACTAAAAGCAGATTCCAAAAGTGTTTTTTGTCTTTGCTATTGTTTCTGTCTTTCTGAAGGGATCTCCCCTTTTAATCCCATTATTTCAACACCTGTTGGACAATGCATGAGTGATAATGAGCTCATTGATTAAATGCAATTAATGAATAGATTGCCACCTCTTGTTGTGTGTCGTCTGTGTTTCTGTGTTTCCGGCATTTCACATTGGAACACCTCATTCACCTTCCTTGTCTTCTCTCCGCCCTCCCTTTTAGGTAAGTTAAAGAGCTGCACCTGAGCCAGCCACTGATTGATTGATTGATTGATTGATTGATTGATTGATTGATTGATTGATTGATTGATGCAGCACAACAGTCAAATAGTGGAGTGGAGTAGGGGAACAGCAAACAGCCAATAAAGCAGCCCGCCCGCTCGCCTGCCCGCCACAATGGACCTACCTGTGTACACTAGATGGATGTGATGGAATGTACTGTCGTCCCTACATTTCAAGAAGAAGTAAGAATTGCAGTTGCAACAAAGCCTTGCTTGCCTACAAAGAGAGCAGCAATTTGGATTTGTTACTATGTTACCTAGAAGAATAACAAACTGTGCAAGGATGGAGGTTGTAGGAGCAAGGAGAAGTTGTCTGTAAAGTTGGTGGATGCCTATTTTCCATTTTGCAGTCCCTTGTCTCCCTCTTGTGGCCTCCTGGAGGCAACTAGCTGTGCAAAAAAAAGACAGCCTGGCGGCCGGCTGTTGCAGTGTTGCCCTCTCAGGCAACACTGAGTGACTGACTGAGCCTCACCGTCTTATATAAAGTTCAGGACGGAACTTTGCACGTGTCATAGTGGAGCCCTCAGGATTCCAGAGCCAGCTTTCTGACATCATAATGGGGCCTCAGAGATAAAAGCCTGGGCCAAGGCAGTGTTGGTCAGTGCTGCTCAGCAGGCAGCACTGGACTGGACTGGATTACAGCTGATACAAGGTGTGAAGGAACAAGGGGTGGCTGTGGGCATGCACTTGCTGCCGCTGCCAGTGTTTATCTGCATGGCAGCAGGGCATTTGGGCGTTGCCAGGAAGGCGTTTTTATGTAGATTCCTCCTCTTTCAGCACTGCATTGTGGTGCAAGCAAAAGAAGCAAATCCTGTCTGGCTTCCTCTCCGGCCTTTATTCACCTCCCGTGTAGCTGTGAGTGTGT
The DNA here is from genome assembly GCF_050947455.1 of Rhinoderma darwinii. NCBI lineage: Eukaryota > Metazoa > Chordata > Amphibia > Anura > Rhinodermatidae > Rhinoderma > Rhinoderma darwinii. Next base: position 24,728 of record NW_027464125.1, read on the forward strand.
GAGCCTGCAGGGCCCCATGGAATTTCCTAGAAGTAGGCTGAATCGCTGCAAGGGCTGAACAGCAGTATCGGGCAGGCTCGGGCAACGCGCGGCCCGTTCGGGTTATCGCTTCTCGGCCTTTTGGCTAAGATCAAGTGTAGTATCTGTTCTTATCAGTTTAATATCTGATACGTCCCCTATCTGGGGACCATATATTAAATGGATTTTTAGAACAGGGAGATGGAAATAGAGCTTGCTCTGTCCACTCCACGCATTGACCTGGTATTGCAGTATTTCCAGGACCGGTGCACCCTTTCCTTATGTGTTGACTAAAAGCAGATTCCAAAAGTGTTTTTTGTCTTTGCTATTGTTTCTGTCTTTCTGAAGGGATCTCCCCTTTTAATCCCATTATTTCAACACCTGTTGGACAATGCATGAGTGATAATGAGCTCATTGATTAAATGCAATTAATGAATAGATTGCCACCTCTTGTTGTGTGTCGTCTGTGTTTCTGTGTTTCCGGCATTTCACATTGGAACACCTCATTCACCTTCCTTGTCTTCTCTCCGCCCTCCCTTTTAGGTAAGTTAAAGAGCTGCACCTGAGCCAGCCACTGATTGATTGATTGATTGATTGATTGATTGATTGATTGATTGATTGATTGATTGATTGATTGATGCAGCACAACAGTCAAATAGTGGAGTGGAGTAGGGGAACAGCAAACAGCCAATAAAGCAGCCCGCCCGCTCGCCTGCCCGCCACAATGGACCTACCTGTGTACACTAGATGGATGTGATGGAATGTACTGTCGTCCCTACATTTCAAGAAGAAGTAAGAATTGCAGTTGCAACAAAGCCTTGCTTGCCTACAAAGAGAGCAGCAATTTGGATTTGTTACTATGTTACCTAGAAGAATAACAAACTGTGCAAGGATGGAGGTTGTAGGAGCAAGGAGAAGTTGTCTGTAAAGTTGGTGGATGCCTATTTTCCATTTTGCAGTCCCTTGTCTCCCTCTTGTGGCCTCCTGGAGGCAACTAGCTGTGCAAAAAAAAGACAGCCTGGCGGCCGGCTGTTGCAGTGTTGCCCTCTCAGGCAACACTGAGTGACTGACTGAGCCTCACCGTCTTATATAAAGTTCAGACGGAACTTTGCACGTGTCATAGTGGAGCCCTCAGGATTCCAGAGCCAGCTTTCTGACATCATAATGGGGCCTCAGAGATAAAAGCCTGGGCCCAGGCAGTGTTGGTCAGTGCTGCTTAGCAGGCAGCACTGGACTGGACTGGATTACAGCTGATACAAGGTGTGAAGGAACAAGGGGTGGCTGTGGGCATGCACTTGCTGCCGCTGCCAGTGTTTATCTGCATGGCAGCAGGGCATTTGGGCGTTGCCAGGAAGGCGTTTTTATGTAGATTCCTCCTCTTTCAGCACTGCATTGTGGTGCAAGCAAAAGAAGCAAATCCTGTCTGGCTTCCTCTCCGGCCTTTATTCACCTCCCGTGTAGCTGTGAGTGTGTGAGCCTGCAGGGCCCCATGGAATTGCCTAGAAGTAGGCTGAATCGCTGCAAGGGCTGAACAGCAGTATCGGGCAGGCTCGGGCAACGCGCGGCCCGTTCGGGTTATCGCTTCTCGGCCTTTTGGCTAAGATCAAGTGTAGTATCTGTTCTTATCAGTTTAATATCTGATACGTCCCCTATCTGGGGACCATATATTAAATGGATTTTTAGAACAGGGAGATGGAAATAGAGCTTGCTCTGTCCACTCCACGCATTGACCTGGTATTGCAGTATTTCCAGGACCGGTGCACCCTTTCCTTATGTGTTGACTAAAAGCAGATTCCAAAAGTGTTTTTTGTCTTTGCTATTGTTTCTGTCTTTCTGAAGGGATCTCCCCTTTTAATCCCATTATTTCAACACCTGTTGGACAATGCATGAGTGATAATGAGCTCATTGATTAAATGCAATTAATGAATAGATTGCCACCTCTTGTTGTGTGTCGTCTGTGTTTCTGTGTTTCCGGCATTTCACATTGGAACACCTCATTCACCTTCCTTGTCTTCTCTCCGCCCTCCCTTTTAGGTAAGTTAAAGAGCTGCACCTGAGCCAGCCACTGATTGATTGATTGATTGATTGATTGATTGATTGATTGATTGATTGATTGATTGATGCAGCACAACAGTCAAATAGTGGAGTGGAGTAGGGGAACAGCAAACAGCCAATAAAGCAGCCCGCCCGCTCGCCTGCCCGCCACAATGGACCTACCTGTGTACACTAGATGGATGTGATGGAATGTACTGTCGTCCCTACATTTCAAGAAGAAGTAAGAATTGCAGTTGCAACAAAGCCTTGCTTGCCTACAAAGAGAGCAGCAATTTGGATTTGTTACTATGTTACCTAGAAGAATAACAAACTGTGCAAGGATGGAGGTTGTAGGAGCAAGGAGAAGTTGTCTGTAAAGTTGGTGGATGCCTATTTTCCATTTTGCAGTCCCTTGTCTCCCTCTTGTGGCCTCCTGGAGGCAACTAGCTGTGCAAAAAAAAGACAGCCTGGCGGCCGGCTGTTGCAGTGTTGCCCTCTCAGGCAACACTGAGTGACTGACTGAGCCTCACCGTCTTATATAAAGTTCAGACGGAACTTTGCACGTGTCATAGTGGAGCCCTCAGGATTCCAGAGCCAGCTTTCTGACATCATAATGGGGCCTCAGAGATAAAAGCCTGGGCCCAGGCAGTGTTGGTCAGTGCTGCTCAGCAGGCAGCACTGGACTGGACTGGATTACAGCTGATACAAGGTGTGAAGGAACAAGGGGTGGCTGTGGGCATGCACTTGCTGCCGCTGCCAGTGTTTATCTGCATGGCAGCAGGGCATTTGGGCGTTGCCAGGAAGGCGTTTTTATGTAGATTCCTCCTCTTTCAGCACTGCATTGTGGTGCAAGCAAAAGAAGCAAATCCTGTCTGGCTTCCTCTCCGGCCTTTATTCACCTCCCGTGTAGCTGTGAGTGTGTGAGCCTGCAGGGCCCCATGGAATTGCCTAGAAGTAGGCTGAATCGCTGCAAGGGCTGAACAGCAGTATCGGGCAGGCTCGGGCAACGCGCGGCCCGTTCGGGTTATCGCTTCTCGGCCTTTTGGCTAAGATCAAGTGTAGTATCTGTTCTTATCAGTTTAATATCTGATACGTCCCCTATCTGGGGACCATATATTAAATGGATTTTTAGAACAGGGAGATGGAAATAGAGCTTGCTCTGTCCACTCCACGCATTGACCTGGTATTGCAGTATTTCCAGGACCGGTGCACCCTTTCCTTATGTGTTGACTAAAAGCAGATTCCAAAAGTGTTTTTTGTCTTTGCTATTGTTTCTGTCTTTCTGAAGGGATCTCCCCTTTTAATCCCATTATTTCAACACCTGTTGGACAATGCATGAGTGATAATGAGCTCATTGATTAAATGCAATTAATGAATAGATTGCCACCTCTTGTTGTGTGTCGTCTGTGTTTCTGTGTTTCCGGCATTTCACATTGGAACACCTCATTCACCTTCCTTGTCTTCTCTCCGCCCTCCCTTTTAGGTAAGTTAAAGAGCTGCACCTGAGCCAGCCACTGATTGATTGATTGATTGATTGATTGATTGATTGATTGATTGATTGATTGATGCAGCACAACAGTCAAATAGTGGAGTGGAGTAGGGGAACAGCAAACAGCCAATAAAGCAGCCCGCCCGCTCGCCTGCCCGCCACAATGGACCTACCTGTGTACACTAGATGGATGTGATGGAATGTACTGTCGTCCCTACATTTCAAGAAGAAGTAAGAATTGCAGTTGCAACAAAGCCTTGCTTGCCTACAAAGAGAGCAGCAATTTGGATTTGTTACTATGTTACCTAGAAGAATAACAAACTGTGCAAGGATGGAGGTTGTAGGAGCAAGGAGAAGTTGTCTGTAAAGTTGGTGGATGCCTATTTTCCATTTTGCAGTCCCTTGTCTCCCTCTTGTGGCCTCCTGGAGGCAACTAGCTGTGCAAAAAAAAGACAGCCTGGCGGCCGGCTGTTGCAGTGTTGCCCTCTCAGGCAACACTGAGTGACTGACTGAGCCTCACCGTCTTATATAAAGTTCAGACGGAACTTTGCACGTGTCATAGTGGAGCCCTCAGGATTCCAGAGCCAGCTTTCTGACATCATAATGGGGCCTCAGAGATAAAAGCCTGGGCCCAGGCAGTGTTGGTCAGTGCTGCTCAGCAGGCAGCACTGGACTGGACTGGATTACAGCTGATACAAGGTGTGAAGGAACAAGGGGTGGCTGTGGGCATGCACTTGCTGCCGCTGCCAGTGTTTATCTGCATGGCAGCAGGGCATTTGGGCGTTGCCAGGAAGGCGTTTTTATGTAGATTCCTCCTCTTTCAGCACTGCATTGTGGTGCAAGCAAAAGAAGCAAATCCTGTCTGGCTTCCTCTCCGGCCTTTATTCACCTCCCGTGTAGCTGTGAGTGTGTGAGCCTGCAGGGCCCCATGGAATTGCCTAGAAGTAGGCTGAATCGCTGCAAGGGCTGAACAGCAGTATCGGGCAGGCTCGGGCAACGCGCGGCCCGTTCGGGTTATCGCTTCTCAGCCTTTTGGCTAAGATCAAGTGTAGTATCTGTTCTTATCAGTTTAATATCTGATACGTCCCCTATCTGGGGACCATATATTAAATGGATTTTTAGAACAGGGAGATGGAAATAGAGCTTGCTCTGTCCACTCCACGCATTGACCTGGTATTGCAGTATTTCCAGGACCGGTGCACCCTTTCCTTATGTGTTGACTAAAAGCAGATTCCAAAAGTGTTTTTTGTCTTTGCTATTGTTTCTGTCTTTCTGAAGGGATCTCCCCTTTTAATCCCATTATTTCAACACCTGTTGGACAATGCATGAGTGATAATGAGCTCATTGATTAAATGCAATTAATGAATAGATTGCCACCTCTTGTTGTGTGTCGTCTGTGTTTCTGTGTTTCCGGCATTTCACATTGGAACACCTCATTCACCTTCCTTGTCTTCTCTCCGCCCTCCCTTTTAGGTAAGTTAAAGAGCTGCACCTGAGCCAGCCAGCCACTGATTGATTGATTGATTGATTGATTGATTGATTGATTGATTGATTGATGCAGCACAACAGTCAAATAGTGGAGTGGAGTAGGGGAACAGCAAACAGCCAATAAAGCAGCCCGCCCGCTCGCCTGCCCGCCACAATGGACCTACCTGTGTACACTAGATGGATGTGATGGAATGTACTGTCGTCCCTACATTTCAAGAAGAAGTAAGAATTGCAGTTGCAACAAAGCCTTGCTTGCCTACAAAGAGAGCAGCAATTTGGATTTGTTACTATGTTACCTAGAAGAATAACAAACTGTGCAAGGATGGAGGTTGTAGGAGCAAGGAGAAGTTGTCTGTAAAGTTGGTGGATGCCTATTTTCCATTTTGCAGTCCCTTGTCTCCCTCTTGTGGCCTCCTGGAGGCAACTAGCTGTGCAAAAAAAAAGACAGCCTGGCGGCCGGCTGTTGCAGTGTTGCCCTCTCAGGCAACACTGAGTGACTGACTGAGCCTCACCGTCTTATATAAAGTTCAGACGGAACTTTGCACGTGTCATAGTGGAGCCCTCAGGATTCCAGAGCCAGCTTTCTGACATCATAATGGGGCCTCAGAGATAAAAGCCTGGGCCAAGGCAGTGTTGGTCAGTGCTGCTCAGCAGGCAGCACTGGACTGGACTGGATTACAGCTGATACAAGGTGTGAAGGAACAAGGGGTGGCTGTGGGCATGCACTTGCTGCCGCTGCCAGTGTTTATCTGCATGGCAGCAGGGCATTTGGGCGTTGCCAGGAAGGCGTTTTTATGTAGATTCCTCCTCTTTCAGCACTGCATTGTGGTGCAAGCAAAAGAAGCAAATCCTGTCTGGCTTCCTCTCCGGCCTTTATTCACCTCCCGTGTAGCTGTGAGTGTGTGAGCCTGCAGGGCCCCATGGAATTTCCTAGAAGTAGGCTGAATCGCTGCAAGGGCTGAACAGCAGTATCGGGCAGGCTCGGGCAACGCGCGGCCCGTTCGGGTTATCGCTTCTCGGCCTTTTGGCTAAGATCAAGTGTAGTATCTGTTCTTATCAGTTTAATATCTGATACGTCCCCTATCTGGGGACCATATATTAAATGGATTTTTAGAACAGGGAGATGGAAATAGAGCTTGCTCTGTCCCACTCCACGCATTGACCTGGTATTGCAGTATTTCCAGGACCGGTGCACCCTTTCCTTATGTGTTGACTAAAAGCAGATTCCAAAAGTGTTTTTTGTCTTTGCTATTGTTTCTGTCTTTCTGAAGGGATCTCCCCTTTTAATCCCATTATTTCAACACCTGTTGGACAATGCATGAGTGATAATGAGCTCATTGATTAAATGCAATTAATGAATAGATTGCCACCTCTTGTTGTGTGTCGTCTGTGTTTCTGTGTTTCCGGCATTTCACATTGGAACACCTCATTCACCTTCCTTGTCTTCTCTCCGCCCTCCCTTTTAGGTAAGTTAAAGAGCTGCACCTGAGCCAGCCACTGATTGATTGATTGATTGATTGATTGATTGATTGATTGATTGATTGATTGATTGATGCAGCACAACAGTCAAATAGTGGAGTGGAGTAGGGGAACAGCAAACAGCCAATAAAGCAGCCCGCCCGCTCGCCTGCCCGCCACAATGGACCTACCTGTGTACACTAGATGGATGTGATGGAATGTACTGTCGTCCCTACATTTCAAGAAGAAGTAAGAATTGCAGTTGCAACAAAGCCTTGCTTGCCTACAAAGAGAGCAGCAATTTGGATTTGTTACTATGTTACCTAGAAGAATAACAAACTGTGCAAGGATGGAGGTTGTAGGAGCAAGGAGAAGTTGTCTGTAAAGTTGGTGGATGCCTATTTTCCATTTTGCAGTCCCTTGTCTCCCTCTTGTGGCCTCCTGGAGGCAACTAGCTGTGCAAAAAAAAGACAGCCTGGCGGCCGGCTGTTGCAGTGTTGCCCTCTCAGGCAACACTGAGTGACTGACTGAGCCTCACCGTCTTATATAAAGTTCAGACGGAACTTTGCACGTGTCATAGTGGAGCCCTCAGGATTCCAGAGCCAGCTTTCTGACATCATAATGGGGCCTCAGAGATAAAAGCCTGGGCCCAGGCAGTGTTGGTCAGTGCTGCTCAGCAGGCAGCACTGGACTGGACTGGATTACAGCTGATACAAGGTGTGAAGGAACAAGGGGTGGCTGTGGGCATGCACTTGCTGCCGCTGCCAGTGTTTATCTGCATGGCAGCAGGGCATTTGGGCGTTGCCAGGAAGGCGTTTTTATGTAGATTCCTCCTCTTTCAGCACTGCATTGCGGTGCAAGCAAAAGAAGCAAATCCTGTCTGGCTTCCTCTCCGGCCTTTATTCACCTCCCGTGTAGCTGTGAGTGTGTGAGCCTGCAGGGCCCCATGGAATTGCCTAGAAGTAGGCTGAATCGCTGCAAGGGCTGAACAGCAGTATCGGGCAGGCTCGGGCAACGCGCGGCCCGTTCGGGTTATCGCTTCTCGGCCTTTTGGCTAAGATCAAGTGTAGTATCTGTTCTTATCAGTTTAATATCTGATACGTCCCCTATCTGGGGACCATATATTAAATGGATTTTTAGAACAGGGAGATGGAAATAGAGCTTGCTCTGTCCACTCCACGCATTGACCTGGTATTGCAGTATTTCCAGGACCGGTGCACCCTTTCCTTATGTGTTGACTAAAAGCAGATTCCAAAAGTGTTTTTTGTCTTTGCTATTGTTTCTGTCTTTCTGAAGGGATCTCCCCTTTTAATCCCATTATTTCAACACCTGTTGGACAATGCATGAGTGATAATGAGCTCATTGATTAAATGCAATTAATGAATAGATTGCCACCTCTTGTTGTGTGTCGTCTGTGTTTCTGTGTTTCCGGCATTTCACATTGGAACACCTCATTCACCTTCCTTGTCTTCTCTCCGCCCTCCCTTTTAGGTAAGTTAAAGAGCTGCACCTGAGCCAGCCACTGATTGATTGATTGATTGATTGATTGATTGATTGATTGATTGATTGATTGATGCAGCACAACAGTCAAATAGTGGAGTGGAGTAGGGGAACAGCAAACAGCCAATAAAGCAGCCCGCCCGCTCGCCTGCCCGCCACAATGGACCTACCTGTGTACACTAGATGGATGTGATGGAATGTACTGTCGTCCCTACATTTCAAGAAGAAGTAAGAATTGCAGTTGCAACAAAGCCTTGCTTGCCTACAAAGAGAGCAGCAATTTGGATTTGTTACTATGTTACCTAGAAGAATAACAAACTGTGCAAGGATGGAGGTTGTAGGAGCAAGGAGAAGTTGTCTGTAAAGTTGGTGGATGCCTATTTTCCATTTTGCAGTCCCTTGTCTCCCTCTTGTGGCCTCCTGGAGGCAACTAGCTGTGCAAAAAAAAGACAGCCTGGCGGCCGGCTGTTGCAGTGTTGCCCTCTCAGGCAACACTGAGTGACTGACTGAGCCTCACCGTCTTATATAAAGTTCAGACGGAACTTTGCACGTGTCATAGTGGAGCCCTCAGGATTCCAGAGCCAGCTTTCTGACATCATAATGGGGCCTCAGAGATAAAAGCCTGGGCCCAGGCAGTGTTGGTCAGTGCTGCTCAGCAGGCAGCACTGGACTGGACTGGATTACAGCTGATACAAGGTGTGAAGGAACAAGGGGTGGCTGTGGGCATGCACTTGCTGCCGCTGCCAGTGTTTATCTGCATGGCAGCAGGGCATTTGGGCGTTGCCAGGAAGGCGTTTTTATGTAGATTCCTCCTCTTTCAGCACTGCATTGTGGTGCAAGCAAAAGAAGCAAATCCTGTCTGGCTTCCTCTCCGGCCTTTATTCACCTCCCGTGTAGCTGTGAGTGTGTGAGCCTGCAGGGCCCCATGGAATTGCCTAGAAGTAGGCTGAATCGCTGCAAGGGCTGAACAGCAGTATCGGGCAGGCTCGGGCAACGCGCGGCCCGTTCGGGTTATCGCTTCTCGGCCTTTTGGCTAAGATCAAGTGTAGTATCTGTTCTTATCAGTTTAATATCTGATACGTCCCCTATCTGGGGACCATATATTAAATGGATTTTTAGAACAGGGAGATGGAAATAGAGCTTGCTCTGTCCACTCCACGCATTGACCTGGTATTGCAGTATTTCCAGGACCGGTGCACCCTTTCCTTATGTGTTGACTAAAAGCAGATTCCAAAAGTGTTTTTTGTCTTTGCTATTGTTTCTGTCTTTCTGAAGGGATCTCCCCTTTTAATCCCATTATTTCAACACCTGTTGGACAATGCATGAGTGATAATGAGCTCATTGATTAAATGCAATTAATGAATAGATTGCCACCTCTTGTTGTGTGTCGTCTGTGTTTCTGTGTTTCCGGCATTTCACATTGGAACACCTCATTCACCTTCCTTGTCTTCTCTCCGCCCTCCCTTTTAGGTAAGTTAAAGAGCTGCACCTGAGCCAGCCACTGATTGATTGATTGATTGATTGATTGATTGATTGATTGATTGATTGATTGATTGATTGATGCAGCACAACAGTCAAATAGTGGAGTGGAGTAGGGGAACAGCAAACAGCCAATAAAGCAGCCCGCCCGCTCGCCTGCCCGCCACAATGGACCTACCTGTGTACACTAGATGGATGTGATGGAATGTACTGTCGTCCCTACATTTCAAGAAGAAGTAAGAATTGCAGTTGCAACAAAGCCTTGCTTGCCTACAAAGAGAGCAGCAATTTGGATTTGTTACTATGTTACCTAGAAGAATAACAAACTGTGCAAGGATGGAGGTTGTAGGAGCAAGGAGAAGTTGTCTGTAAAGTTGGTGGATGCCTATTTTCCATTTTGCAGTCCCTTGTCTCCCTCTTGTGGCCTCCTGGAGGCAACTAGCTGTGCAAAAAAAAGACAGCCTGGCGGCCGGCTGTTGCAGTGTTGCCCTCTCAGGCAACACTGAGTGACTGACTGAGCCTCACCGTCTTATATAAAGTTCAGACGGAACTTTGCACGTGTCATAGTGGAGCCCTCAGGATTCCAGAGCCAGCTTTCTGACATCATAATGGGGCCTCAGAGATAAAAGCCTGGGCCCAGGCAGTGTTGGTCAGTGCTGCTCAGCAGGCAGCACTGGACTGGACTGGATTACAGCTGATACAAGGTGTGAAGGAACAAGGGGTGGCTGTGGGCATGCACTTGCTGCCGCTGCCAGTGTTTATCTGCATGGCAGCAGGGCATTTGGGCGTTGCCAGGAAGGCGTTTTTATGTAGATTCCTCCTCTTTCAGCACTGCATTGTGGTGCAAGCAAAAGAAGCAAATCCTGTCTGGCTTCCTCTCCGGCCTTTATTCACCTCCCGTGTAGCTGTGAGTGTGTGAGCCTGCAGGGCCCCATGGAATTGCCTAGAAGTAGGCTGAATCGCTGCAAGGGCTGAACAGCAGTATCGGGCAGGCTCGGGCAACGCGCGGCCCGTTCGGGTTATCGCTTCTCGGCCTTTTGGCTAAGATCAAGTGTAGTATCTGTTCTTATCAGTTTAATATCTGATACGTCCCCTATCTGGGGACCATATATTAAATGGATTTTTAGAACAGGGAGATGGAAATAGAGCTTGCTCTGTCCACTCCACGCATTGACCTGGTATTGCAGTATTTCCAGGACCGGTGCACCCTTTCCTTATGTGTTGACTAAAAGCAGATTCCAAAAGTGTTTTTTGTCTTTGCTATTGTTTCTGTCTTTCTGAAGGGATCTCCCCTTTTAATCCCATTATTTCAACACCTGTTGGACAATGCATGAGTGATAATGAGCTCATTGATTAAATGCAATTAATGAATAGATTGCCACCTCTTGTTGTGTGTCGTCTGTGTTTCTGTGTTTCCGGCATTTCACATTGGAACACCTCATTCACCTTCCTTGTCTTCTCTCCGCCCTCCCTTTTAGGTAAGTTAAAGAGCTGCACCTGAGCCAGCCACTGATTGATTGATTGATTGATTGATTGATTGATTGATTGATTGATTGATTGATGCAGCACAACAGTCAAATAGTGGAGTGGAGTAGGGGAACAGCAAACAGCCAATAAAGCAGCCCGCCCGCTCGCCTGCCCGCCACAATGGACCTACCTGTGTACACTAGATGGATGTGATGGAATGTACTGTCGTCCCTACATTTCAAGAAGAAGTAAGAATTGCAGTTGCAACAAAGCCTTGCTTGCCTACAAAGAGAGCAGCAATTTGGATTTGTTACTATGTTACCTAGAAGAATAACAAACTGTGCAAGGATGGAGGTTGTTTGTAGGAGCAAGGAGAAGTTGTCTGTAAAGTTGGTGGATGCCTATTTTCCATTTTGCAGTCCCTTGTCTCCCTCTTGTGGCCTCCTGGAGGCAACTAGCTGTGCAAAAAAAAGACAGCCTGGCGGCCGGCTGTTGCAGTGTTGCCCTCTCAGGCAACACTGAGTGACTGACTGAGCCTCACCGTCTTATATAAAGTTCAGACGGAACTTTGCACGTGTCATAGTGGAGCCCTCAGGATTCCAGAGCCAGCTTTCTGACATCATAATGGGGCCTCAGAGATAAAAGCCTGGGCCCAGGCAGTGTTGGTCAGTGCTGCTCAGCAGGCAGCACTGGACTGGACTGGATTACAGCTGATACAAGGTGTGAAGGAACAAGGGGTGGCTGTGGGCATGCACTTGCTGCCGCTGCCAGTGTTTATCTGCATGGCAGCAGGGCATTTGGGCGTTGCCAGGAAGGCGTTTTTATGTAGATTCCTCCTCTTTCAGCACTGCATTGTGGTGCAAGCAAAAGAAGCAAATCCTGTCTGGCTTCCTCTCCGGCCTTTATTCACCTCCCGTGTAGCTGTGAGTGTGTGAGCCTGCAGGGCCCCATGGAATTGCCTAGAAGTAGGCTGAATCGCTGCAAGGGCTGAACAGCAGTATCGGGCAGGCTCGGGCAACGCGCGGCCCGTTCGGGTTATCGCTTCTCGGCCTTTTGGAAGTGTAGTATCTGTTCTTATCAGTTTAATATCTGATAAGTCCCCTATCTGGGGACCATATATTAAATGGATTTTTAGAACAGGGAGATGGAAATAGAGCTTGCTCTGTCCACTCCACGCATTGACCTGGTATTGCAGTATTTCCAGGACCGGTGCACCCTTTCCTTATGTGTTGACTAAAAGCAGATTCCAAAAGTGTTTTTTGTCTTTGCTATTGTTTCTGTCTTTCTGAAGGGATCTCCCCTTTTAATCCCATTATTTCAACACCTGTTGGACAATGCATGAGTGATAATGAGCTCATTGATTAAATGCAATTAATGAATAGATTGCCACCTCTTGTTGTGTGTCGTCTGTGTTTCTGTGTTTCCGGCATTTCACATTGGAACACCTCATTCACCTTCCTTGTCTTCTCTCCGCCCTCCCTTTTAGGTAAGTTAAAGAGCTGCACCTGAGCCAGCCACTGATTGATTGATTGATTGATTGATTGATTGATTGATTGATTGATTGATTGATTGATTGATTGATGCAGCACAACAGTCAAATAGTGGAGTGGAGTAGGGGAACAGCAAACAGCCAATAAAGCAGCCCGCCCGCTCGCCTGCCCGCCACAATGGACCTACCTGTGTACACTAGATGGATGTGATGGAATGTACTGTCGTCCCTACATTTCAAGAAGAAGTAAGAATTGCAGTTGCAACAAAGCCTTGCTTGCCTACAAAGAGAGCAGCAATTTGGATTTGTTACTATGTTACCTAGAAGAATAACAAACTGTGCAAGGATGGAGGTTGTAGGAGCAAGGAGAAGTTGTCTGTAAAGTTGGTGGATGCCTATTTTCCATTTTGCAGTCCCTTGTCTCCCTCTTGTGGCCTCCTGGAGGCAACTAGCTGTGCAAAAAAAAGACAGCCTGGCGGCCGGCTGTTGCAGTGTTGCCCTCTCAGGCAACACTGAGTGACTGACTGAGCCTCACCGTCTTATATAAAGTTCAGACGGAACTTTGCACGTGTCATAGTGGAGCCCTCAGGATTCCAGAGCCAGCTTTCTGACATCATAATGGGGCCTCAGAGATAAAAGCCTGGGCCCAGGCAGTGTTGGTCAGTGCTGCTCAGCAGGCAGCACTGGACTGGACTGGATTACAGCTGATACAAGGTGTGAAGGAACAAGGGGTGGCTGTGGGCATGCACTTGCTGCCGCTGCCAGTGTTTATCTGCATGGCAGCAGGGCATTTGGGCGTTGCCAGGAAGGCGTTTTTATGTAGATTCCTCCTCTTTCAGCACTGCATTGTGGTGCAAGCAAAAGAAGCAAATCCTGTCTGGCTTCCTCTCCGGCCTTTATTCACCTCCCGTGTAGCTGTGAGTGTGTGAGCCTGCAGGGCCCCATGGAATTGCCTAGAAGTAGGCTGAATCGCTGCAAGGGCTGAACAGCAGTATCGGGCAGGCTCGGGCAACGCGCGGCCCGTTCGGGTTATCGCTTCTCGGCCTTTTGGCTAAGATCAAGTGTAGTATCTGTTCTTATCAGTTTAATATCTGATACGTCCCCTATCTGGGGACCATATATTAAATGGATTTTTAGAACAGGGAGATGGAAATAGAGCTTGCTCTGTCCACTCCACGCATTGACCTGGTATTTCCAGGACCGGTGCACCCTTTCCTTATGTGTTGACTAAAAGCAGATTCCAAAAGTGTTTTTTGTCTTTGCTATTGTTTCTGTCTTTCTGAAGGGATCTCCCCTTTTAATCCCATTATTTCAACACCTGTTGGACAATGCATGAGTGATAATGAGCTCATTGATTAAATGCAATTAATGAATAGATTGCCACCTCTTGTTGTGTGTCGTCTGTGTTTCTGTGTTTCCGGCATTTCACATTGGAACACCTCATTCACCTTCCTTGTCTTCTCTCCGCCCTCCCTTTTAGGTAAGTTAAAGAGCTGCACCTGAGCCAGCCACTGATTGATTGATTGATTGATTGATTGATTGATTGATTGATTGATTGATTGATTGATTGATTGATTGATGCAGCACAACAGTCAAATAGTGGAGTGGAGTAGGGGAACAGCAAACAGCCAATAAAGCAGCCCGCCCGCTCGCCTGCCCGCCACAATGGACCTACCTGTGTACACTAGATGGATGTGATGGAATGTACTGTCGTCCCTACATTTCAAGAAGAAGTAAGAATTGCAGTTGCAACAAAGCCTTGCTTGCCTACAAAGAGAGCAGCAATTTGGATTTGTTACTATGTTACCTAGAAGAATAACAAACTGTGCAAGGATGGAGGTTGTAGGAGCAAGGAGAAGTTGTCTGTAAAGTTGGTGGATGCCTATTTTCCATTTTGCAGTCCCTTGTCTCCCTCTTGTGGCCTCCTGGAGGCAACTAGCTGTGCAAAAAAAAGACAGCCTGGCGGCCGGCTGTTGCAGTGTTGCCCTCTCAGGCAACACTGAGTGACTGACTGAGCCTCACCGTCTTATATAAAGTTCAGACGGAACTTTGCACGTGTCATAGTGGAGCCCTCAGGATTCCAGAGCCAGCTTTCTGACATCATAATGGGGCCTCAGAGATAAAAGCCTGGGCCCAGGCAGTGTTGGTCAGTGCTGCTCAGCAGGCAGCACTGGACTGGACTGGATTACAGCTGATACAAGGTGTGAAGGAACAAGGGGTGGCTGTGGGCATGCACTTGCTGCCGCTGCCAGTGTTTATCTGCATGGCAGCAGGGCATTTGGGCGTTGCCAGGAAGGCGTTTTTATGTAGATTCCTCCTCTTTCAGCACTGCATTGTGGTGCAAGCAAAAGAAGCAAATCCTGTCTGGCTTCCTCTCCGGCCTTTATTCACCTCCCGTGTAGCTGTGAGTGTGTGAGCCTGCAGGGCCCCATGGAATTGCCTAGAAGTAGGCTGAATCGCTGCAAGGGCTGAACAGCAGTATCGGGAAGGCTCGGGCAACGCGCGGCCCGTTCGGGTTATCGCTTCTCGGCCTTTTGGCTAAGATCAAGTGTAGTATCTGTTCTTATCAGTTTAATATCTGATACGTCCCCTATCTGGGGACCATATATTAAATGGATTTTTAGAACAGGGAGATGGAAATAGAGCTTGCTCTGTCCACTCCACGCATTGACCTGGTATTGCAGTATTTCCAGGACCGGTGCACCCTTTCCTTATGTGTTGACTAAAAGCAGATTCCAAAAGTGTTTTTTGTCTTTGCTATTGTTTCTGTCTTTCTGAAGGGATCTCCCCTTTTAATCCCATTATTTCAACACCTGTTGGACAATGCATGAGTGATAATGAGCTCATTGATTAAATGCAATTAATGAATAGATTGCCACCTCTTGTTGTGTGTCGTCTGTGTTTCTGTGTTTCCGGCATTTCACATTGGAACACCTCATTCACCTTCCTTGTCTTCTCTCCGCCCTCCCTTTTAGGTAAGTTAAAGAGCTGCACCTGAGCCAGCCACTGATTGATTGATTGATTGATTGATTGATTGATTGATTGATTGATTGATTGATGCAGCACAACAGTCAAATAGTGGAGTGGAGTAGGGGAACAGCAAACAGCCAATAAAGCAGCCCGCCCGCTCGCCTGCCCGCCACAATGGACCTACCTGTGTACACTAGATGGATGTGATGGAATGTACTGTCGTCCCTACATTTCAAGAAGAAGTAAGAATTGCAGTTGCAACAAAGCCTTGCTTGCCTACAAAGAGAGCAGCAATTTGGATTTGTTACTATGTTACCTAGAAGAATAACAAACTGTGCAAGGATGGAGGTTGTAGGAGCAAGGAGAAGTTGTCTGTAAAGTTGGTGGATGCCTATTTTCCATTTTGCAGTCCCTTGTCTCCCTCTTGTGGCCTCCTGGAGGCAACTAGCTGTGCAAAAAAAAGACAGCCTGGCGGCCGGCTGTTGCAGTGTTGCCCTCTCAGGCAACACTGAGTGACTGACTGAGCCTCACCGTCTTATATAAAGTTCAGACGGAACTTTGCACGTGTCATAGTGGAGCCCTCAGGATTCCAGAGCCAGCTTTCTGACATCATAATGGGGCCTCAGAGATAAAAGCCTGGGCCCAGGCAGTGTTGGTCAGTGCTGCTCAGCAGGCAGCACTGGACTGGACTGGATTACAGCTGATACAAGGTGTGAAGGAACAAGGGGTGGCTGTGGGCATGCACTTGCTGCCGCTGCCAGTGTTTATCTGCATGGCAGCAGGGCATTTGGGCGTTGCCAGGAAGGCGTTTTTATGTAGATTCCTCCTCTTTCAGCACTGCATTGCGGTGCAAGCAAAAGAAGCAAATCCTGTCTGGCTTCCTCTCCGGCCTTTATTCACCTCCCGTGTAGCTGTGAGTGTGTGAGCCTGCAGGGCCCCATGGAATTGCCTAGAAGTAGGCTGAATCGCTGCAAGGGCTGAACAGCAGTATCGGGCAGGCTCGGGCAACGCGCGGCCCGTTCGGGTTATCGCTTCTCGGCCTTTTGGCTAAGATCAAGTGTAGTATCTGTTCTTATCAGTTTAATATCTGATACGTCCCCTATCTGGGGACCATATATTAAATGGATTTTTAGAACAGGGAGATGGAAATAGAGCTTGCTCTGTCCACTCCACGCATTGACCTGGTATTGCAGTATTTCCAGGACCGGTGCACCCTTTCCTTATGTGTTGACTAAAAGCAGATTCCAAAAGTGTTTTTTGTCTTTGCTATTGTTTCTGTCTTTCTGAAGGGATCTCCCCTTTTAATCCCATTATTTCAACACCTGTTGGACAATGCATGAGTGATAATGAGCTCATTGATTAAATGCAATTAATGAATAGATTGCCACCTCTTGTTGTGTGTCGTCTGTGTTTCTGTGTTTCCGGCATTTCACATTGGAACACCTCATTCACCTTCCTTGTCTTCTCTCCGCCCTCCCTTTTAGGTAAGTTAAAGAGCTGCACCTGAGCCAGCCACTGATTGATTGATTGATTGATTGATTGATTGATTGATTGATTGATTGATTGATTGATTGATTGATTGATGCAGCACAACAGTCAAATAGTGGAGTGGAGTAGGGGAACAGCAAACAGCCAATAAAGCAGCCCGCCCGCTCGCCTGCCCGCCACAATGGACCTACCTGTGTACACTAGATGGATGTGATGGAATGTACTGTCGTCCCTACATTTCAAGAAGAAGTAAGAATTGCAGTTGCAACAAAGCCTTGCTTGCCTACAAAGAGAGCAGCAATTTGGATTTGTTACTATGTTACCTAGAAGAATAACAAACTGTGCAAGGATGGAGGTTGTAGGAGCAAGGAGAAGTTGTCTGTAAAGTTGGTGGATGCCTATTTTCCATTTTGCAGTCCCTTGTCTCCCTCTTGTGGCCTCCTGGAGGCAACTAGCTGTGCAAAAAAAAGACAGCCTGGCGGCCGGCTGTTGCAGTGTTGCCCTCTCAGGCAACACTGAGTGACTGACTGAGCCTCACCGTCTTATATAAAGTTCAGACGGAACTTTGCACGTGTCATAGTGGAGCCCTCAGGATTCCAGAGCCAGCTTTCTGACATCATAATGGGGCCTCAGAGATAAAAGCCTGGGCCCAGGCAGTGTTGGTCAGTGCTGCTCAGCAGGCAGCACTGGACTGGACTGGATTACAGCTGATACAAGGTGTGAAGGAACAAGGGGTGGCTGTGGGCATGCACTTGCTGCCGCTGCCAGTGTTTATCTGCATGGCAGCAGGGCATTTGGGCGTTGCCAGGAAGGCGTTTTTATGTAGATTCCTCCTCTTTCAGCACTGCATTGTGGTGCAAGCAAAAGAAGCAAATCCTGTCTGGCTTCCTCTCCGGCCTTTATTCACCTCCCGTGTAGCTGTGAGTGTGTGAGCCTGCAGGGCCCCATGGAATTGCCTAGAAGTAGGCTGAATCGCTGCAAGGGCTGAACAGCAGTATCGGGAAGGCTCGGGCAACGCGCGGCCCGTTCGGGTTATCGCTTCTCGGCCTTTTGGCTAAGATCAAGTGTAGTATCTGTTCTTATCAGTTTAATATCTGATACGTCCCCTATCTGGGGACCATATATTAAATGGATTTTTAGAACAGGGAGATGGAAATAGAGCTTGCTCTGTCCACTCCACGCATTGACCTGGTATTGCAGTATTTCCAGGACCGGTGCACCCTTTCCTTATGTGTTGACTAAAAGCAGATTCCAAAAGTGTTTTTTGTCTTTGCTATTGTTTCTGTCTTTCTGAAGGGATCTCCCCTTTTAATCCCATTATTTCAACACCTGTTGGACAATGCATGAGTGATAATGAGCTCATTGATTAAATGCAATTAATGAATAGATTGCCACCTCTTGTTGTGTGTCGTCTGTGTTTCTGTGTTTCCGGCATTTCACATTGGAACACCTCATTCACCTTCCTTGTCTTCTCTCCGCCCTCCCTTTTAGGTAAGTTAAAGAGCTGCACCTGAGCCAGCCACTGATTGATTGATTGATTGATTGATTGATTGATTGATTGATTGATTGATTGATGCAGCACAACAGTCAAATAGTGGAGTGGAGTAGGGGAACAGCAAACAGCCAATAAAGCAGCCCGCCCGCTCGCCTGCCCGCCACAATGGACCTACCTGTGTACACTAGATGGATGTGATGGAATGTACTGTCGTCCCTACATTTCAAGAAGAAGTAAGAATTGCAGTTGCAACAAAGCCTTGCTTGCCTACAAAGAGAGCAGCAATTTGGATTTGTTACTATGTTACCTAGAAGAATAACAAACTGTGCAAGGATGGAGGTTGTAGGAGCAAGGAGAAGTTGTCTGTAAAGTTGGTGGATGCCTATTTTCCATTTTGCAGTCCCTTGTCTCCCTCTTGTGGCCTCCTGGAGGCAACTAGCTGTGCAAAAAAAAGACAGCCTGGCGGCCGGCTGTTGCAGTGTTGCCCTCTCAGGCAACACTGAGTGACTGACTGAGCCTCACCGTCTTATATAAAGTTCAGACGGAACTTTGCACGTGTCATAGTGGAGCCCTCAGGATTCCAGAGCCAGCTTTCTGACATCATAATGGGGCCTCAGAGATAAAAGCCTGGGCCCAGGCAGTGTTGGTCAGTGCTGCTCAGCAGGCAGCACTGGACTGGACTGGATTACAGCTGATACAAGGTGTGAAGGAACAAGGGGTGGCTGTGGGCATGCACTTGCTGCCGCTGCCAGTGTTTATCTGCATGGCAGCAGGGCATTTGGGCGTTGCCAGGAAGGCGTTTTTATGTAGATTCCTCCTCTTTCAGCACTGCATTGCGGTGCAAGCAAAAGAAGCAAATCCTGTCTGGCTTCCTCTCCGGCCTTTATTCACCTCCCGTGTAGCTGTGAGTGTGTGAGCCTGCAGGGCCCCATGGAATTGCCTAGAAGTAGGCTGAATCGCTGCAAGGGCTGAACAGCAGTATCGGGCAGGCTCGGGCAACGCGCGGCCCGTTCGGGTTATCGCTTCTCGGCCTTTTGGCTAAGATCAAGTGTAGTATCTGTTCTTATCAGTTTAATATCTGATACGTCCCCTATCTGGGGACCATATATTAAATGGATTTTTAGAACAGGGAGATGGAAATAGAGCTTGCTCTGTCCACTCCACGCATTGACCTGGTATTGCAGTATTTCCAGGACCGGTGCACCCTTTCCTTATGTGTTGACTAAAAGCAGATTCCAAAAGTGTTTTTTGTCTTTGCTATTGTTTCTGTCTTTCTGAAGGGATCTCCCCTTTTAATCCCATTATTTCAACACCTGTTGGACAATGCATGAGTGATAATGAGCTCATTGATTAAATGCAATTAATGAATAGATTGCCACCTCTTGTTGTGTGTCGTCTGTGTTTCTGTGTTTCCGGCATTTCACATTGGAACACCTCATTCACCTTCCTTGTCTTCTCTCCGCCCTCCCTTTTAGGTAAGTTAAAGAGCTGCACCTGAGCCAGCCACTGATTGATTGATTGATTGATTGATTGATTGATTGATTGATTGATTGATTGATTGATGCAGCACAACAGTCAAATAGTGGAGTGGAGTAGGGGAACAGCAAACAGCCAATAAAGCAGCCCGCCCGCTCGCCTGCCCGCCACAATGGACCTACCTGTGTACACTAGATGGATGTGATGGAATGTACTGTCGTCCCTACATTTCAAGAAGAAGTAAGAATTGCAGTTGCAACAAAGCCTTGCTTGCCTACAAAGAGAGCAGCAATTTGGATTTGTTACTATGTTACCTAGAAGAATAACAAACTGTGCAAGGATGGAGGTTGTAGGAGCAAGGAGAAGTTGTCTGTAAAGTTGGTGGATGCCTATTTTCCATTTTGCAGTCCCTTGTCTCCCTCTTGTGGCCTCCTGGAGGCAACTAGCTGTGCAAAAAAAAGACAGCCTGGCGGCCGGCTGTTGCAGTGTTGCCCTCTCAGGCAACACTGAGTGACTGACTGAGCCTCACCGTCTTATATAAAGTTCAGACGGAACTTTGCACGTGTCATAGTGGAGCCCTCAGGATTCCAGAGCCAGCTTTCTGACATCATAATGGGGCCTCAGAGATAAAAGCCTGGGCCCAGGCAGTGTTGGTCAGTGCTGCTCAGCAGGCAGCACTGGACTGGACTGGATTACAGCTGATACAAGGTGTGAAGGAACAAGGGGTGGCTGTGGGCATGCACTTGCTGCCGCTGCCAGTGTTTATCTGCATGGCAGCAGGGCATTTGGGCGTTGCCAGGAAGGCGTTTTTATGTAGATTCCTCCTCTTTCAGCACTGCATTGTGGTGCAAGCAAAAGAAGCAAATCCTGTCTGGCTTCCTCTCCGGCCTTTATTCACCTCCCGTGTAGCTGTGAGTGTGTGAGCCTGCAGGGCCCCATGGAATTGCCTAAAAGTAGGCTGAATCGCTGCAAGGGCTGAACAGCAGTATCGGGCAGGCTCGGGCAACGCGCGGCCCGTTCGGGTTATCGCTTCTCGGCCTTTTGGCTAAGATCAAGTGTAGTATCTGTTCTTATCAGTTTAATATCTGATACGTCCCCTATCTGGGGACCATATATTAAATGGATTTTTAGAACAGGGAGATGGAAATAGAGCTTGCTCTGTCCACTCCACGCATTGACCTGGTATTGCAGTATTTCCAGGACCGGTGCACCCTTTCCTTATGTGTTGACTAAAAGCAGATTCCAAAAGTGTTTTTTGTCTTTGCTATTGTTTCTGTCTTTCTGAAGGGATCTCCCCTTTTAATCCCATTATTTCAACACCTGTTGGACAATGCATGAGTGATAATGAGCTCATTGATTAAATGCAATTAATGAATAGATTGCCACCTCTTGTTGTGTGTCGTCTGTGTTTCTGTGTTTCCGGCATTTCACATTGGAACACCTCATTCACCTTCCTTGTCTTCTCTCCGCCCTCCCTTTTAGGTAAGTTAAAGAGCTGCACCTGAGCCAGCCACTGATTGATTGATTGATTGATTGATTGATTGATTGATTGATTGATTGATTGATGCAGCACAACAGTCAAATAGTGGAGTGGAGTAGGGGAACAGCAAACAGCCAATAAAGCAGCCCGCCCGCTCGCCTGCCCGCCACAATGGACCTACCTGTGTACACTAGATGGATGTGATGGAATGTACTGTCGTCCCTACATTTCAAGAAGAAGTAAGAATTGCAGTTGCAACAAAGCCTTGCTTGCCTACAAAGAGAGCAGCAATTTGGATTTGTTACTATGTTACCTAGAAGAATAACAAACTGTGCAAGGATGGAGGTTGTAGGAGCAAGGAGAAGTTGTCTGTAAAGTTGGTGGATGCCTATTTTCCATTTTGCAGTCCCTTGTCTCCCTCTTGTGGCCTCCTGGAGGCAACTAGCTGTGCAAAAAAAAGACAGCCTGGCGGCCGGCTGTTGCAGTGTTGCCCTCTCAGGCAACACTGAGTGACTGACTGAGCCTCACCGTCTTATATAAAGTTCAGACGGAACTTTGCACGTGTCATAGTGGAGCCCTCAGGATTCCAGAGCCAGCTTTCTGACATCATAATGGGGCCTCAGAGATAAAAGCCTGGGCCCAGGCAGTGTTGGTCAGTGCTGCTCAGCAGGCAGCACTGGACTGGACTGGATTACAGCTGATACAAGGTGTGAAGGAACAAGGGGTGGCTGTGGGCATGCACTTGCTGCCGCTGCCAGTGTTTATCTGCATGGCAGCAGGGCATTTGGGCGTTGCCAGGAAGGCGTTTTTATGTAGATTCCTCCTCTTTCAGCACTGCATTGTGGTGCAAGCAAAAGAAGCAAATCCTGTCTGGCTTCCTCTCCGGCCTTTATTCACCTCCCGTGTAGCTGTGAGTGTGTGAGCCTGCAGGGCCCCATGGAATTGCCTAGAAGTAGGCTGAATCGCTGCAAGGGCTGAACAGCAGTATCGGGCAGGCTCGGGCAACGCGCGGCCCGTTCGGGTTATCGCTTCTCGGCCTTTTGGCTAAGATCAAGTGTAGTATCTGTTCTTATCAGTTTAATATCTGATACGTCCCCTATCTGGGGACCATATATTAAATGGATTTTTAGAACAGGGAGATGGAAATAGAGCTTGCTCTGTCCACTCCACGCATTGACCTGGTATTGCAGTATTTCCAGGACCGGTGCACCCTTTCCTTATGTGTTGACTAAAAGCAGATTCCAAAAGTGTTTTTTGTCTTTGCTATTGTTTCTGTCTTTCTGAAGGGATCTCCCCTTTTAATCCCATTATTTCAACACCTGTTGGACAATGCATGAGTGATAATGAGCTCATTGATTAAATGCAATTAATGAATAGATTGCCACCTCTTGTTGTGTGTCGTCTGTGTTTCTGTGTTTCCGGCATTTCACATTGGAACACCTCATTCACCTTCCTTGTCTTCTCTCCGCCCTCCCTTTTAGGTAAGTTAAAGAGCTGCACCTGAGCCAGCCACTGATTGATTGATTGATTGATTGATTGATTGATTGATTGATTGATTGATTGATTGATGCAGCACAACAGTCAAATAGTGGAGTGGAGTAGGGGAACAGCAAACAGCCAATAAAGCAGCCCGCCCGCTCGCCTGCCCGCCACAATGGACCTACCTGTGTACACTAGATGGATGTGATGGAATGTACTGTCGTCCCTACATTTCAAGAAGAAGTAAGAATTGCAGTTGCAACAAAGCCTTGCTTGCCTACAAAGAGAGCAGCAATTTGGATTTGTTACTATGTTACCTAGAAGAATAACAAACTGTGCAAGGATGGAGGTTGTAGGAGCAAGGAGAAGTTGTCTGTAAAGTTGGTGGATGCCTATTTTCCATTTTGCAGTCCCTTGTCTCCCTCTTGTGGCCTCCTGGAGGCAACTAGCTGTGCAAAAAAAAGACAGCCTGGCGGCCGGCTGTTGCAGTGTTGCCCTCTCAGGCAACACTGAGTGACTGACTGAGCCTCACCGTCTTATATAAAGTTCAGACGGAACTTTGCACGTGTCATAGTGGAGCCCTCAGGATTCCAGAGCCAGCTTTCTGACATCATAATGGGGCCTCAGAGATAAAAGCCTGGGCCCAGGCAGTGTTGGTCAGTGCTGCTCCTGGATTACAGCTGATACAAGGTGTGAAGGAACAAGGGGTGGCTGTGGGCATGCACTTGCTGCCGCTGCCAGTGTTTATCTGCATGGCAGCAGGGCATTTGGGCGTTGCCAGGAAGGCGTTTTTATGTAGATTCCTCCTCTTTCAGCACTGCATTGTGGTGCAAGCAAAAGAAGCAAATCCTGTCTGGCTTCCTCTCCGGCCTTTATTCACCTCCCGTGTAGCTGTGAGTGTGTGAGCCTGCAGGGCCCCATGGAATTGCCTAGAAGTAGGCTGAATCGCTGCAAGGGCTGAACAGCAGTATCGGGCAGGCTCGGGCAACGCGCGGCCCGTTCGGGTTATCGCTTCTCGGCCTTTTGGCTAAGATCAAGTGTAGTATCTGTTCTTATCAGTTTAATATCTGATACGTCCCCTATCTGGGGACCATATATTAAATGGATTTTTAGAACAGGGAGATGGAAATAGAGCTTGCTCTGTCCACTCCACGCATTGACCTGGTATTGCAGTATTTCCAGGACCGGTGCACCCTTTCCTTATGTGTTGACTAAAAGCAGATTCCAAAAGTGTTTTTTGTCTTTGCTATTGTTTCTGTCTTTCTGAAGGGATCTCCCCTTTTAATCCCATTATTTCAACACCTGTTGGACAATGCATGAGTGATAATGAGCTCATTGATTAAATGCAATTAATGAATAGATTGCCACCTCTTGTTGTGTGTCGTCTGTGTTTCTGTGTTTCCGGCATTTCACATTGGAACACCTCATTCACCTTCCTTGTCTTCTCTCCGCCCTCCCTTTTAGGTAAGTTAAAGAGCTGCACCTGAGCCAGCCACTGATTGATTGATTGATTGATTGATTGATTGATTGATTGATTGATTGATTGATTGATTGATTGATGCAGCACAACAGTCAAATAGTGGAGTGGAGTAGGGGAACAGCAAACAGCCAATAAAGCAGCCCGCCCGCTCGCCTGCCCGCCACAATGGACCTACCTGTGTACACTAGATGGATGTGATGGAATGTACTGTCGTCCCTACATTTCAAGAAGAAGTAAGAATTGCAGTTGCAACAAAGCCTTGCTTGCCTACAAAGAGAGCAGCAATTTGGATTTGTTACTATGTTACCTAGAAGAATAACAAACTGTGCAAGGATGGAGGTTGTAGGAGCAAGGAGAAGTTGTCTGTAAAGTTGGTGGATGCCTATTTTCCATTTTGCAGTCCCTTGTCTCCCTCTTGTGGCCTCCTGGAGGCAACTAGCTGTGCAAAAAAAAGACAGCCTGGCGGCCGGCTGTTGCAGTGTTGCCCTCTCAGGCAACACTGAGTGACTGACTGAGCCTCACCGTCTTATATAAAGTTCAGACGGAACTTTGCACGTGTCATAGTGGAGCCCTCAGGATTCCAGAGCCAGCTTTCTGACATCATAATGGGGCCTCAGAGATAAAAGCCTGGGCCCAGGCAGTGTTGGTCAGTGCTGCTCAGCAGGCAGCACTGGACTGGACTGGATTACAGCTGATACAAGGTGTGAAGGAACAAGGGGTGGCTGTGGGCATGCACTTGCTGCCGCTGCCAGTGTTTATCTGCATGGCAGCAGGGCATTTGGGCGTTGCCAGGAAGGCGTTTTTATGTAGATTCCTCCTCTTTCAGCACTGCATTGTGGTGCAAGCAAAAGAAGCAAATCCTGTCTGGCTTCCTCTCCGGCCTTTATTCACCTCCCGTGTAGCTGTGAGTGTGTGAGCCTGCAGGGCCCCATGGAATTGCCTAGAAGTAGGCTGAATCGCTGCAAGGGCTGAACAGCAGTATCGGGCAGGCTCGGGCAACGCGCGGCCCGTTCGGGTTATCGCTTCTCGGCCTTTTGGCTAAGATCAAGTGTAGTATCTGTTCTTATCAGTTTAATATCTGATACGTCCCCTATCTGGGGACCATATATTAAATGGATTTATAGAACAGGGAGATGGAAATAGAGCTTGCTCTGTCCACTCCACGCATTGACCTGGTATTGCAGTATTTCCAGGACCGGTGCACCCTTTCCTTATGTGTTGACTAAAAGCAGATTCCAAAAGTGTTTTTTGTCTTTGCTATTGTTTCTGTCTTTCTGAAGGGATCTCCCCTTTTAATCCCATTATTTCAACACCTGTTGGACAATGCATGAGTGATAATGAGCTCATTGATTAAATGCAATTAATGAATAGATTGCCACCTCTTGTTGTGTGTCGTCTGTGTTTCTGTGTTTCCGGCATTTCACATTGGAACACCTCATTCACCTTCCTTGTCTTCTCTCCGCCCTCCCTTTTAGGTAAGTTAAAGAGCTGCACCTGAGCCAGCCACTGATTGATTGATTGATTGATTGATTGATTGATTGATTGATTGATTGATTGATTGATTGATGCAGCACAACAGTCAAATAGTGGAGTGGAGTAGGGGAACAGCAAACAGCCAATAAAGCAGCCCGCCCGCTCGCCTGCCCGCCACAATGGACCTACCTGTGTACACTAGATGGATGTGATGGAATGTACTGTCGTCCCTACATTTCAAGAAGAAGTAAGAATTGCAGTTGCAACAAAGCCTTGCTTGCCTACAAAGAGAGCAGCAATTTGGATTTGTTACTATGTTACCTAGAAGAATAACAAACTGTGCAAGGATGGAGGTTGTAGGAGCAAGGAGAAGTTGTCTGTAAAGTTGGTGGATGCCTATTTTCCATTTTGCAGTCCCTTGTCTCCCTCTTGTGGCCTCCTGGAGGCAACTAGCTGTGCAAAAAAAAGACAGCCTGGCGGCCGGCTGTTGCAGTGTTGCCCTCTCAGGCAACACTGAGTGACTGACTGAGCCTCACCGTCTTATATAAAGTTCAGACGGAACTTTGCACGTGTCATAGTGGAGCCCTCAGGATTCCAGAGCCAGCTTTCTGACATCATAATGGGGCCTCAGAGATAAAAGCCTGGGCCCAGGCAGTGTTGGTCAGTGCTGCTCAGCAGGCAGCACTGGACTGGACTGGATTACAGCTGATACAAGGTGTGAAGGAACAAGGGGTGGCTGTGGGCATGCACTTGCTGCCGCTGCCAGTGTTTATCTGCATGGCAGCAGGGCATTTGGGCGTTGCCAGGAAGGCGTTTTTATGTAGATTCCTCCTCTTTCAGCACTGCATTGTGGTGCAAGCAAAAGAAGCAAATCCTGTCTGGCTTCCTCTCCGGCCTTTATTCACCTCCCGTGTAGCTGTGAGTGTGTGAGCCTGCAGGGCCCCATGGAATTGCCTAGAAGTAGGCTGAATCGCTGCAAGGGCTGAACAGCAGTATCGGGCAGGCTCGGGCAACGCGCGGCCCGTTCGGGTTATCGCTTCTCGGCCTTTTGGCTAAGATCAAGTGTAGTATCTGTTCTTATCAGTTTAATATCTGATACGTCCCCTATCTGGGGACCATATATTAAATGGATTTTTAGAACAGGGAGATGGAAATAGAGCTTGCTCTGTCCACTCCACGCATTGACCTGGTATTGCAGTATTTCCAGGACCGGTGCACCCTTTCCTTATGTGTTGACTAAAAGCAGATTCCAAAAGTGTTTTTTGTCTTTGCTATTGTTTCTGTCTTTCTGAAGGGATCTCCCCTTTTAATCCCATTATTTCAACACCTGTTGGACAATGCATGAGTGATAATGAGCTCATTGATTAAATGCAATTAATGAATAGATTGCCACCTCTTGTTGTGTGTCGTCTGTGTTTCTGTGTTTCCGGCATTTCACATTGGAACACCTCATTCACCTTCCTTGTCTTCTCTCCGCCCTCCCTTTTAGGTAAGTTAAAGAGCTGCACCTGAGCCAGCCACTGATTGATTGATTGATTGATTGATTGATTGATTGATTGATTGATTGATGCAGCACAACAGTCAAATAGTGGAGTGGAGTAGGGGAACAGCAAACAGCCAATAAAGCAGCCCGCCCGCTCGCCTGCCCGCCACAATGGACCTACCTGTGTACACTAGATGGATGTGATGGAATGTACTGTCGTCCCTACATTTCAAGAAGAAGTAAGAATTGCAGTTGCAACAAAGCCTTGCTTGCCTACAAAGAGAGCAGCAATTTGGATTTGTTACTATGTTACCTAGAAGAATAACAAACTGTGCAAGGATGGAGGTTGTAGGAGCAAGGAGAAGTTGTCTGTAAAGTTGGTGGATGCCTATTTTCCATTTTGCAGTCCCTTGTCTCCCTCTTGTGGCCTCCTGGAGGCAACTAGCTGTGCAAAAAAAAGACAGCCTGGCGGCCGGCTGTTGCAGTGTTGCCCTCTCAGGCAACACTGAGTGACTGACTGAGCCTCACCGTCTTATATAAAGTTCAGACGGAACTTTGCACGTGTCATAGTGGAGCCCTCAGGATTCCAGAGCCAGCTTTCTGACATCATAATGGGGCCTCAGAGATAAAAGCCTGGGCCCAGGCAGTGTTGGTCAGTGCTGCTCAGCAGGCAGCACTGGACTGGACTGGATTACAGCTGATACAAGGTGTGAAGGAACAAGGGGTGGCTGTGGGCATGCACTTGCTGCCGCTGCCAGTGTTTATCTGCATGGCAGCAGGGCATTTGGGCGTTGCCAGGAAGGCGTTTTTATGTAGATTCCTCCTCTTTCAGCACTGCATTGTGGTGCAAGCAAAAGAAGCAAATCCTGTCTGGCTTCCTCTCCGGCCTTTATTCACCTCCCGTGTAGCTGTGAGTGTGTGAGCCTGCAGGGCCCCATGGAATTGCCTAGAAGTAGGCTGAATCGCTGCAAGGGCTGAACAGCAGTATCGGGCAGGCTCGGGCAACGCGCGGCCCGTTCGGGTTATCGCTTCTCGGCCTTTTGGCTAAGATCAAGTGTAGTATCTGTTCTTATCAGTTTAATATCTGATACGTCCCCTATCTGGGGACCATATATTAAATGGATTTTTAGAACAGGGAGATGGAAATAGAGCTTGCTCTGTCCACTCCACGCATTGACCTGGTATTGCAGTATTTCCAGGACCGGTGCACCCTTTCCTTATGTGTTGACTAAAAGCAGATTCCAAAAGTGTTTTTTGTCTTTGCTATTGTTTCTGTCTTTCTGAAGGGATCTCCCCTTTTAATCCCATTATTTCAACACCTGTTGGACAATGCATGAGTGATAATGAGCTCATTGATTAAATGCAATTAATGAATAGATTGCCACCTCTTGTTGTGTGTCGTCTGTGTTTCTGTGTTTCCGGCATTTCACATTGGAACACCTCATTCACCTTCCTTGTCTTCTCTCCGCCCTCCCTTTTAGGTAAGTTAAAGAGCTGCACCTGAGCCAGCCACTTGATTGATTGATTGATTGATTGATTGATTGATTGATTGATTGATTGATTGATTGATGCAGCACAACAGTCAAATAGTGGAGTGGAGTAGGGGAACAGCAAACAGCCAATAAAGCAGCCCGCCCGCTCGCCTGCCCGCCACAATGGACCTACCTGTGTACACTAGATGGATGTGATGGAATGTACTGTCGTCCCTACATTTCAAGAAGAAGTAAGAATTGCAGTTGCAACAAAGCCTTGCTTGCCTACAAAGAGAGCAGCAATTTGGATTTGTTACTATGTTACCTAGAAGAATAACAAACTGTGCAAGGATGGAGGTTGTAGGAGCAAGGAGAAGTTGTCTGTAAAGTTGGTGGATGCCTATTTTCCATTTTGCAGTCCCTTGTCTCCCTCTTGTGGCCTCCTGGAGGCAACTAGCTGTGCAAAAAAAAGACAGCCTGGCGGCCGGCTGTTGCAGTGTTGCCCTCTCAGGCAACACTGAGTGACTGACTGAGCCTCACCGTCTTATATAAAGTTCAGACGGAACTTTGCACGTGTCATAGTGGAGCCCTCAGGATTCCAGAGCCAGCTTTCTGACATCATAATGGGGCCTCAGAGATAAAAGCCTGGGCCCAGGCAGTGTTGGTCAGTGCTGCTCAGCAGGCAGCACTGGACTGGACTGGATTACAGCTGATACAAGGTGTGAAGGAACAAGGGGTGGCTGTGGGCATGCACTTGCTGCCGCTGCCAGTGTTTATCTGCATGGCAGCAGGGCATTTGGGCGTTGCCAGGAAGGCGTTTTTATGTAGATTCCTCCTCTTTCAGCACTGCATTGTGGTGCAAGCAAAAGAAGCAAATCCTGTCTGGCTTCCTCTCCGGCCTTTATTCACCTCCCGTGTAGCTGTGAGTGTGTGAGCCTGCAGGGCCCCATGGAATTGCCTAGAAGTAGGCTGAATCGCTGCAAGGGCTGAAAAGCAGTATCGGGCAGGCTCGGGCAACGCGCGGCCCGTTCGGGTTATCGCTTCTCGGCCTTTTGGCTAAGATCAAGTGTAGTATCTGTTCTTATCAGTTTAATATCTGATACGTCCCCTATCTGGGGACCATATATTAAATGGATTTTTAGAACAGGGAGATGGAAATAGAGCTTGCTCTGTCCACTCCACGCATTGACCTGGTATTGCAGTATTTCCAGGACCGGTGCACCCTTTCCTTATGTGTTGACTAAAAGCAGATTCCAAAAGTGTTTTTTGTCTTTGCTATTGTTTCTGTCTTTCTGAAGGGATCTCCCCTTTTAATCCCATTATTTCAACACCTGTTGGACAATGCATGAGTGATAATGAGCTCATTGATTAAATGCAATTAATGAATAGATTGCCACCTCTTGTTGTGTGTCGTCTGTGTTTCTGTGTTTCCGGCATTTCACATTGGAACACCTCATTCACCTTCCTTGTCTTCTCTCCGCCCTCCCTTTTAGGTAAGTTAAAGAGCTGCACCTGAGCCAGCCACTGATTGATTGATTGATTGATTGATTGATTGATTGATTGATTGATTGATTGATGCAGCACAACAGTCAAATAGTGGAGTGGAGTAGGGGAACAGCAAACAGCCAATAAAGCAGCCCGCCCGCTCGCCTGCCCGCCACAATGGACCTACCTGTGTACACTAGATGGATGTGATGGAATGTACTGTCGTCTCTACATTTCAAGAAGAAGTAAGAATTGCAGTTGCAACAAAGCCTTGCTTGCCTACAAAGAGAGCAGCAATTTGGATTTGTTACTATGTTACCTAGAAGAATAACAAACTGTGCAAGGATGGAGGTTGTAGGAGCAAGGAGAAGTTGTCTGTAAAGTTGGTGGATGCCTATTTTCCATTTTGCAGTCCCTTGTCTCCCTCTTGTGGCCTCCTGGAGGCAACTAGCTGTGCAAAAAAAAGACAGCCTGGCGGCCGGCTGTTGCAGTGTTGCCCTCTCAGGCAACACTGAGTGACTGACTGAGCCTCACCGTCTTATATAAAGTTCAGACGGAACTTTGCACGTGTCATAGTGGAGCCCTCAGGATTCCAGAGCCAGCTTTCTGACATCATAATGGGGCCTCAGAGATAAAAGCCTGGGCCCAGGCAGTGTTGGTCAGTGCTGCTCAGCAGGCAGCACTGGACTGGACTGGATTACAGCTGATACAAGGTGTGAAGGAACAAGGGGTGGCTGTGGGCATGCACTTGCTGCCGCTGCCAGTGTTTATCTGCATGGCAGCAGGGCATTTGGGCGTTGCCAGGAAGGCGTTTTTATGTAGATTCCTCCTCTTTCAGCACTGCATTGTGGTGCAAGCAAAAGAAGCAAATCCTGTCTGGCTTCCTCTCCGGCCTTTATTCACCTCCCGTGTAGCTGTGAGTGTGTGAGCCTGCAGGGCCCCATGGAATTGCCTAGAAGTAGGCTGAATCGCTGCAAGGGCTGAACAGCAGTATCGGGCAGGCTCGGGCAACGCGCGGCCCGTTCGGGTTATCGCTTCTCGGCCTTTTGGCTAAGATCAAGTGTAGTATCTGTTCTTATCAGTTTAATATCTGATACGTCCCCTATCTGGGGACCATATATTAAATGGATTTTTAGAACAGGGAGATGGAAATAGAGCTTGCTCTGTCCACTCCACGCATTGACCTGGTATTGCAGTATTTCCAGGACCGGTGCACCCTTTCCTTATGTGTTGACTAAAAGCAGATTCCAAAAGTGTTTTTTGTCTTTGCTATTGTTTCTGTCTTTCTGAAGGGATCTCCCCTTTTAATCCCATTATTTCAACACCTGTTGGACAATGCATGAGTGATAATGAGCTCATTGATTAAATGCAATTAATGAATAGATTGCCACCTCTTGTTGTGTGTCGTCTGTGTTTCTGTGTTTCCGGCATTTCACATTGGAACACCTCATTCACCTTCCTTGTCTTCTCTCCGCCCTCCCTTTTAGGTAAGTTAAAGAGCTGCACCTGAGCCAGCCACTGATTGATTGATTGATTGATTGATTGATTGATTGATTGATTGATTGATTGATGCAGCACAACAGTCAAATAGTGGAGTGGAGTAGGGGAACAGCAAACAGCCAATAAAGCAGCCCGCCCGCTCGCCTGCCCGCCACAATGGACCTACCTGTGTACACTAGATGGATGTGATGGAATGTACTGTCGTCCCTACATTTCAAGAAGAAGTAAGAATTGCAGTTGCAACAAAGCCTTGCTTGCCTACAAAGAGAGCAGCAATTTGGATTTGTTACTATGTTACCTAGAAGAATAACAAACTGTGCAAGGATGGAGGTTGTAGGAGCAAGGAGAAGTTGTCTGTAAAGTTGGTGGATGCCTATTTTCCATTTTGCAGTCCCTTGTCTCCCTCTTGTGGCCTCCTGGAGGCAACTAGCTGTGCAAAAAAAAGACAGCCTGGCGGCCGGCTGTTGCAGTGTTGCCCTCTCAGGCAACACTGAGTGACTGACTGAGCCTCACCGTCTTATATAAAGTTCAGACGGAACTTTGCACGTGTCATAGTGGAGCCCTCAGGATTCCAGAGCCAGCTTTCTGACATCATAATGGGGCCTCAGAGATAAAAGCCTGGGCCCAGGCAGTGTTGGTCAGTGCTGCTCAGCAGGCAGCACTGGACTGGACTGGATTACAGCTGATACAAGGTGTGAAGGAACAAGGGGTGGCTGTGGGCATGCACTTGCTGCCGCTGCCAGTGTTTATCTGCATGGCAGCAGGGCATTTGGGCGTTGCCAGGAAGGCGTTTTTATGTAGATTCCTCCTCTTTCAGCACTGCATTGTGGTGCAAGCAAAAGAAGCAAATCCTGTCTGGCTTCCTCTCCGGCCTTTATTCACCTCCCGTGTAGCTGTGAGTGTGTGAGCCTGCAGGGCCCCATGGAATTGCCTAGAAGTAGGCTGAATCGCTGCAAGGGCTGAACAGCAGTATCGGGCAGGCTCGGGCAACGCGCGGCCCGTTCGGGTTATCGCTTCTCGGCCTTTTGGCTAAGATCAAGTGTAGTATCTGTTCTTATCAGTTTAATATCTGATACGTCCCCTATCTGGGGACCATATATTAAATGGATTTTTAGAACAGGGAGATGGAAATAGAGCTTGCTCTGTCCACTCCACGCATTGACCTGGTATTGCAGTATTTCCAGGACCGGTGCACCCTTTCCTTATGTGTTGACTAAAAGCAGATTCCAAAAGTGTTTTTTGTCTTTGCTATTGTTTCTGTCTTTCTGAAGGGATCTCCCCTTTTAATCCCATTATTTCAACACCTGTTGGACAATGCATGAGTGATAATGAGCTCATTGATTAAATGCAATTAATGAATAGATTGCCACCTCTTGTTGTGTGTCGTCTGTGTTTCTGTGTTTCCGGCATTTCACATTGGAACACCTCATTCACCTTCCTTGTCTTCTCTCCGCCCTCCCTTTTAGGTAAGTTAAAGAGCTGCACCTGAGCCAGCCACTGATTGATTGATTGATTGATTGATTGATTGATTGATTGATGCAGCACAACAGTCAAATAGTGGAGTGGAGTAGGGGAACAGCAAACAGCCAATAAAGCAGCCCGCCCGCTCGCCTGCCCGCCACAATGGACCTACCTGTGTACACTAGATGGATGTGATGGAATGTACTGTCGTCCCTACATTTCAAGAAGAAGTAAGAATTGCAGTTGCAACAAAGCCTTGCTTGCCTACAAAGAGAGCAGCAATTTGGATTTGTTACTATGTTACCTAGAAGAATAACAAACTGTGCAAGGATGGAGGTTGTAGGAGCAAGGAGAAGTTGTCTGTAAAGTTGGTGGATGCCTATTTTCCATTTTGCAGTCCCTTGTCTCCCTCTTGTGGCCTCCTGGAGGCAACTAGCTGTGCAAAAAAAAGACAGCCTGGCGGCCGGCTGTTGCAGTGTTGCCCTCTCAGGCAACACTGAGTGACTGACTGAGCCTCACCGTCTTATATAAAGTTCAGACGGAACTTTGCACGTGTCATAGTGGAGCCCTCAGGATTCCAGAGCCAGCTTTCTGACATCATAATGGGGCCTCAGAGATAAAAGCCTGGGCCCAGGCAGTGTTGGTCAGTGCTGCTCAGCAGGCAGCACTGGACTGGACTGGATTACAGCTGATACAAGGTGTGAAGGAACAAGGGGTGGCTGTGGGCATGCACTTGCTGCCGCTGCCAGTGTTTATCTGCATGGCAGCAGGGCATTTGGGCGTTGCCAGGAAGGCGTTTTTATGTAGATTCCTCCTCTTTCAGCACTGCATTGTGGTGCAAGCAAAAGAAGCAAATCCTGTCTGGCTTCCTCTCCGGCCTTTATTCACCTCCCGTGTAGCTGTGAGTGTGTGAGCCTGCAGGGCCCCATGGAATTGCCTAGAAGTAGGCTGAATCGCTGCAAGGGCTGAACAGCAGTATCGGGCAGGCTCGGGCAACGCGCGGCCCGTTCGGGTTATCGCTTCTCGGCCTTTTGGCTAAGATCAAGTGTAGTATCTGTTCTTATCAGTTTAATATCTGATACGTCCCCTATCTGGGGACCATATATTAAATGGATTTTTAGAACAGGGAGATGGAAATAGAGCTTGCTCTGTCCACTCCACGCATTGACCTGGTATTGCAGTATTTCCAGGACCGGTGCACCCTTTCCTTATGTGTTGACTAAAAGCAGATTCCAAAAGTGTTTTTTGTCTTTGCTATTGTTTCTGTCTTTCTGAAGGGATCTCCCCTTTTAATCCCATTATTTCAACACCTGTTGGACAATGCATGAGTGATAATGAGCTCATTGATTAAATGCAATTAATGAATAGATTGCCACCTCTTGTTGTGTGTCGTCTGTGTTTCTGTGTTTCCGGCATTTCACATTGGAACACCTCATTCACCTTCCTTGTCTTCTCTCCGCCCTCCCTTTTAGGTAAGTTAAAGAGCTGCACCTGAGCCAGCCACTGATTGATTGATTGATTGATTGATTGATTGATTGATTGATTGATTGATGCAGCACAACAGTCAAATAGTGGAGTGGAGTAGGGGAACAGCAAACAGCCAATAAAGCAGCCCGCCCGCTCGCCTGCCCGCCACAATGGACCTACCTGTGTACACTAGATGGATGTGATGGAATGTACTGTCGTCCCTACATTTCAAGAAGAAGTAAGAATTGCAGTTGCAACAAAGCCTTGCTTGCCTACAAAGAGAGCAGCAATTTGGATTTGTTACTATGTTACCTAGAAGAATAACAAACTGTGCAAGGATGGAGGTTGTAGGAGCAAGGAGAAGTTGTCTGTAAAGTTGGTGGATGCCTATTTTCCATTTTGCAGTCCCTTGTCTCCCTCTTGTGGCCTCCTGGAGGCAACTAGCTGTGCAAAAAAAAGACAGCCTGGCGGCCGGCTGTTGCAGTGTTGCCCTCTCAGGCAACACTGAGTGACTGACTGAGCCTCACCGTCTTATATAAAGTTCAGACGGAACTTTGCACGTGTCATAGTGGAGCCCTCAGGATTCCAGAGCCAGCTTTCTGACATCATAATGGGGCCTCAGAGATAAAAGCCTGGGCCCAGGCAGTGTTGGTCAGTGCTGCTCAGCAGGCAGCACTGGACTGGACTGGATTACAGCTGATACAAGGTGTGAAGGAACAAGGGGTGGCTGTGGGCATGCACTTGCTGCCGCTGCCAGTGTTTATCTGCATGGCAGCAGGGCATTTGGGCGTTGCCAGGAAGGCGTTTTTATGTAGATTCCTCCTCTTTCAGCACTGCATTGTGGTGCAAGCAAAAGAAGCAAATCCTGTCTGGCTTCCTCTCCGGCCTTTATTCACCTCCCGTGTAGCTGTGAGTGTGTGAGCCTGCAGGGCCCCATGGAATTGCCTAGAAGTAGGCTGAATCGCTGCAAGGGCTGAACAGCAGTATCGGGCAGGCTCGGGCAACGCGCGGCCCGTTCGGGTTATCGCTTCTCGGCCTTTTGGCTAAGATCAAGTGTAGTATCTGTTCTTATCAGTTTAATATCTGATACGTCCCCTATCTGGGGACCATATATTAAATGGATTTTTAGAACAGGGAGATGGAAATAGAGCTTGCTCTGTCCACTCCACGCATTGACCTGGTATTGCAGTATTTCCAGGACCGGTGCACCCTTTCCTTATGTGTTGACTAAAAGCAGATTCCAAAAGTGTTTTTTGTCTTTGCTATTGTTTCTGTCTTTCTGAAGGGATCTCCCCTTTTAATCCCATTATTTCAACACCTGTTGGACAATGCATGAGTGATAATGAGCTCATTGATTAAATGCAATTAATGAATAGATTGCCACCTCTTGTTGTGTGTCGTCTGTGTTTCTGTGTTTCCGGCATTTCACATTGGAACACCTCATTCACCTTCCTTGTCTTCTCTCCGCCCTCCCTTTTAGGTAAGTTAAAGAGCTGCACCTGAGCCAGCCACTGATTGATTGATTGATTGATTGATTGATTGATTGATTGATTGATTGATTGATTGATTGATTGATTGATTGATTGATGCAGCACAACAGTCAAATAGTGGAGTGGAGTAGGGGAACAGCAAACAGCCAATAAAGCAGCCCGCCCGCTCGCCTGCCCGCCACAATGGACCTACCTGTGTACACTAGATGGATGTGATGGAATGTACTGTCGTCCCTACATTTCAAGAAGAAGTAAGAATTGCAGTTGCAACAAAGCCTTGCTTGCCTACAAAGAGAGCAGCAATTTGGATTTGTTACTATGTTACCTAGAAGAATAACAAACTGTGCAAGGATGGAGGTTGTAGGAGCAAGGAGAAGTTGTCTGTAAAGTTGGTGGATGCCTATTTTCCATTTTGCAGTCCCTTGTCTCCCTCTTGTGGCCTCCTGGAGGCAACTAGCTGTGCAAAAAAAAGACAGCCTGGCGGCCGGCTGTTGCAGTGTTGCCCTCTCAGGCAACACTGAGTGACTGACTGAGCCTCACCGTCTTATATAAAGTTCAGACGGAACTTTGCACGTGTCATAGTGGAGCCCTCAGGATTCCAGAGCCAGCTTTCTGACATCATAATGGGGCCTCAGAGATAAAAGCCTGGGCCCAGGCAGTGTTGGTCAGTGCTGCTCAGCAGGCAGCACTGGACTGGACTGGATTACAGCTGATACAAGGTGTGAAGGAACAAGGGGTGGCTGTGGGCATGCACTTGCTGCCGCTGCCAGTGTTTATCTGCATGGCAGCAGGGCATTTGGGCGTTGCCAGGAAGGCGTTTTTATGTAGATTCCTCCTCTTTCAGCACTGCATTGTGGTGCAAGCAAAAGAAGCAAATCCTGTCTGGCTTCCTCTCCGGCCTTTATTCACCTCCCGTGTAGCTGTGAGTGTGTGAGCCTGCAGGGCCCCATGGAATTGCCTAGAAGTAGGCTGAATCGCTGCAAGGGCTGAACAGCAGTATTGGGCAGGCTCGGGCAACGCGCGGCCCGTTCGGGTTATCGCTTCTCGGCCTTTTGGCTAAGATCAAGTGTAGTATCTGTTCTTATCAGTTTAATATCTGATACGTCCCCTATCTGGGGACCATATATTAAATGGATTTTTAGAACAGGGAGATGGAAATAGAGCTTGCTCTGTCCACTCCACGCATTGACCTGGTATTGCAGTATTTCCAGGACCGGTGCACCCTTTCCTTATGTGTTGACTAAAAGCAGATTCCAAAAGTGTTTTTTGTCTTTGCTATTGTTTCTGTCTTTCTGAAGGGATCTCCCCTTTTAATCCCATTATTTCAACACCTGTTGGACAATGCATGAGTGATAATGAGCTCATTGATTAAATGCAATTAATGAATAGATTGCCACCTCTTGTTGTGTGTCGTCTGTGTTTCTGTGTTTCCGGCATTTCACATTGGAACACCTCATTCACCTTCCTTGTCTTCTCTCCGCCCTCCCTTTTAGGTAAGTTAAAGAGCTGCACCTGAGCCAGCCACTGATTGATTGATTGATTGATTGATTGATTGATTGATTGATTGATTGATGCAGCACAACAGTCAAATAGTGGAGTGGAGTAGGGGAACAGCAAACAGCCAATAAAGCAGCCCGCCCGCTCGCCTGCCCGCCACAATGGACCTACCTGTGTACACTAGATGGATGTGATGGAATGTACTGTCGTCCCTACATTTCAAGAAGAAGTAAGAATTGCAGTTGCAACAAAGCCTTGCTTGCCTACAAAGAGAGCAGCAATTTGGATTTGTTACTATGTTACCTAGAAGAATAACAAACTAACAAACTGTGCAAGGATGGAGGTTGTAGGAGCAAGGAGAAGTTGTCTGTAAAGTTGGTGGATGCCTATTTTCCATTTTGCAGTCCCTTGTCTCCCTCTTGTGGCCTCCTGGAGGCAACTAGCTGTGCAAAAAAAAGACAGCCTGGCGGCCGGCTGTTGCAGTGTTGCCCTCTCAGGCAACACTGAGTGACTGACTGAGCCTCACCATCTTATATAAAGTTCAGACGGAACTTTGCACGTGTCATAGTGGAGCCCTCAGGATTCCAGAGCCAGCTTTCTGACATCATAATGGGGCCTCAGAGATAAAAGCCTGGGCCCAGGCAGTGTTGGTCAGTGCTGCTCAGCAGGCAGCACTGGACTGGACTGGATTACAGCTGATACAAGGTGTGAAGGAACAAGGGGTGGCTGTGGGCATGCACTTGCTGCCGCTGCCAGTGTTTATCTGCATGGCAGCAGGGCATTTGGGCGTTGCCAGGAAGGCGTTTTTATGTAGATTCCTCCTCTTTCAGCACTGCATTGTGGTGCAAGCAAAAGAAGCAAATCCTGTCTGGCTTCCTCTCCGGCCTTTATTCACCTCCCGTGTAGCTGTGAGTGTGTGAGCCTGCAGGGCCCCATGGAATTGCCTAGAAGTAGGCTGAATCGCTGCAAGGGCTGAACAGCAGTATCGGGCAGGCTCGGGCAACGCGCGGCCCGTTCGGGTTATCGCTTCTCGGCCTTTTGGCTAAGATCAAGTGTAGTATCTGTTCTTATCAGTTTAATATCTGATACGTCCCCTATCTGGGGACCATATATTAAATGGATTTTTAGAACAGGGAGATGGAAATAGAGCTTGCTCTGTCCACTCCACGCATTGACCTGGTATTGCAGTATTTCCAGGACCGGTGCACCCTTTCCTTATGTGTTGACTAAAAGCAGATTCCAAAAGTGTTTTTTGTCTTTGCTATTGTTTCTGTCTTTCTGAAGGGATCTCCCCTTTTAATCCCATTATTTCAACACCTGTTGGACAATGCATGAGTGATAATGAGCTCATTGATTAAATGCAATTAATGAATAGATTGCCACCTCTTGTTGTGTGTCGTCTGTGTTTCTGTGTTTCCGGCATTTCACATTGGAACACCTCATTCACCTTCCTTGTCTTCTCTCCGCCCTCCCTTTTAGGTAAGTTAAAGAGCTGCACCTGAGCCAGCCACTGATTGATTGATTGATTGATTGATTGATTGATTGATTGATTGATTGATTGATTGATTGATTGATTGATGCAGCACAACAGTCAAATAGTGGAGTGGAGTAGGGGAACAGCAAACAGCCAATAAAGCAGCCCGCCCGCTCGCCTGCCCGCCACAATGGACCTACCTGTGTACACTAGATGGATGTGATGGAATGTACTGTCGTCCCTACATTTCAAGAAGAAGTAAGAATTGCAGTTGCAACAAAGCCTTGCTTGCCTACAAAGAGAGCAGCAATTTGGATTTGTTACTATGTTACCTAGAAGAATAACAAACTGTGCAAGGATGGAGGTTGTAGGAGCAAGGAGAAGTTGTCTGTAAAGTTGGTGGATGCCTATTTTCCATTTTGCAGTCCCTTGTCTCCCTCTTGTGGCCTCCTGGAGGCAACTAGCTGTGCAAAAAAAAGACAGCCTGGCGGCCGGCTGTTGCAGTGTTGCCCTCTCAGGCAACACTGAGTGACTGACTGAGCCTCACCGTCTTATATAAAGTTCAGACGGAACTTTGCACGTGTCATAGTGGAGCCCTCAGGATTCCAGAGCCAGCTTTCTGACATCATAATGGGACCTCAGAGATAAAAGCCTGGGCCCAGGCAGTGTTGGTCAGTGCTGCTCAGCAGGCAGCACTGGACTGGACTGGATTACAGCTGATACAAGGTGTGAAGGAACAAGGGGTGGCTGTGGGCATGCACTTGCTGCCGCTGCCAGTGTTTATCTGCATGGCAGCAGGGCATTTGGGCGTTGCCAGGAAGGCGTTTTTATGTAGATTCCTCCTCTTTCAGCACTGCATTGTGGTGCAAGCAAAAGAAGCAAATCCTGTCTGGCTTCCTCTCCGGCCTTTATTCACCTCCCGTGTAGCTGTGAGTGTGTGAGCCTGCAGGGCCCCATGGAATTGCCTAGAAGTAGGCTGAATCGCTGCAAGGGCTGAACAGCAGTATCGGGCAGGCTCGGGCAACGCGCGGCCCGTTCGGGTTATCGCTTCTCGGCCTTTTGGCTAAGATCAAGTGTAGTATCTGTTCTTATCAGTTTAATATCTGATACGTCCCCTATCTGGGGACCATATATTAAATGGATTTTTAGAACAGGGAGATGGAAATAGAGCTTGCTCTGTCCACTCCACGCATTGACCTGGTATTGCAGTATTTCCAGGACCGGTGCACCCTTTCCTTATGTGTTGACTAAAAGCAGATTCCAAAAGTGTTTTTTGTCTTTGCTATTGTTTCTGTCTTTCTGAAGGGATCTCCCCTTTTAATCCCATTATTTCAACACCTGTTGGACAATGCATGAGTGATAATGAGCTCATTGATTAAATGCAATTAATGAATAGATTGCCACCTCTTGTTGTGTGTCGTCTGTGTTTCTGTGTTTCCGGCATTTCACATTGGAACACCTCATTCACCTTCCTTGTCTTCTCTCCGCCCTCCCTTTTAGGTAAGTTAAAGAGCTGCACCTGAGCCAGCCACTGATTGATTGATTGATTGATTGATTGATTGATTGATTGATTGATTGATTGATTGATTGATTGATTGATGCAGCACAACAGTCAAATAGTGGAGTGGAGTAGGGGAACAGCAAACAGCCAATAAAGCAGCCCGCCCGCTCGCCTGCCCGCCACAATGGACCTACCTGTGTACACTAGATGGATGTGATGGAATGTACTGTTGTCCCTACATTTCAAGAAGAAGTAAGAATTGCAGTTGCAACAAAGCCTTGCTTGCCTACAAAGAGAGCAGCAATTTGGATTTGTTACTATGTTACCTAGAAGAATAACAAACTGTGCAAGGATGGAGGTTGTAGGAGCAAGGAGAAGTTGTCTGTAAAGTTGGTGGATGCCTATTTTCCATTTTGCAGTCCCTTGTCTCCCTCTTGTGGCCTCCTGGAGGCAACTAGCTGTGCAAAAAAAAGACAGCCTGGCGGCCGGCTGTTGCAGTGTTGCCCTCTCAGGCAACACTGAGTGACTGACTGAGCCTCACCGTCTTATATAAAGTTCAGACGGAACTTTGCACGTGTCATAGTGGAGCCCTCAGGATTCCAGAGCCAGCTTTCTGACATCATAATGGGACCTCAGAGATAAAAGCCTGGGCCCAGGCAGTGTTGGTCAGTGCTGCTCAGCAGGCAGCACTGGACTGGACTGGATTACAGCTGATACAAGGTGTGAAGGAACAAGGGGTGGCTGTGGGCATGCACTTGCTGCCGCTGCCAGTGTTTATCTGCATGGCAGCAGGGCATTTGGGCGTTGCCAGGAAGGCGTTTTTATGTAGATTCCTCCTCTTTCAGCACTGCATTGTGGTGCAAGCAAAAGAAGCAAATCCTGTCTGGCTTCCTCTCCGGCCTTTATTCACCTCCCGTGTAGCTGTGAGTGTGTGAGCCTGCAGGGCCCCATGGAATTGCCTAGAAGTAGGCTGAATCGCTGCAAGGGCTGAACAGCAGTATCGGGCAGGCTCGGGCAACGCGCGGCCCGTTCGGGTTATCGCTTCTCGGCCTTTTGGCTAAGATCAAGTGTAGTATCTGTTCTTATCAGTTTAATATCTGATACGTCCCCTATCTGGGGACCATATATTAAATGGATTTTTAGAACAGGGAGATGGAAATAGAGCTTGCTCTGTCCACTCCACGCATTGACCTGGTATTGCAGTATTTCCAGGACCGGTGCACCCTTTCCTTATGTGTTGACTAAAAGCAGATTCCAAAAGTGTTTTTTGTCTTTGCTATTGTTTCTGTCTTTCTGAAGGGATCTCCCCTTTTAATCCCATTATTTCAACACCTGTTGGACAATGCATGAGTGATAATGAGCTCATTGATTAAATGCAATTAATGAATAGATTGCCACCTCTTGTTGTGTGTCGTCTGTGTTTCTGTGTTTCCGGAATTTCACATTGGAACACCTCATTCACCTTCCTTGTCTTCTCTCCGCCCTCCCTTTTAGGTAAGTTAAAGAGCTGCACCTGAGCCAGCCACTGATTGATTGATTGATTGATTGATTGATTGATTGATTGATTGATTGATGCAGCACAACAGTCAAATAGTGGAGTGGAGTAGGGGAACAGCAAACAGCCAATAAAGCAGCCCGCCCGCTCGCCTGCCCGCCACAATGGACCTACCTGTGTACACTAGATGGATGTGATGGAATGTACTGTTGTCCCTACATTTCAAGAAGAAGTAAGAATTGCAGTTGCAACAAAGCCTTGCTTGCCTACAAAGAGAGCAGCAATTTGGATTTGTTACTATGTTACCTAGAAGAATAACAAACTGTGCAAGGATGGAGGTTGTAGGAGCAAGGAGAAGTTGTCTGTAAAGTTGGTGGATGCCTATTTTCCATTTTGCAGTCCCTTGTCTCCCTCTTGTGGCCTCCTGGAGGCAACTAGCTGTGCAAAAAAAAGACAGCCTGGCGGCCGGCTGTTGCAGTGTTGCCCTCTCAGGCAACACTGAGTGACTGACTGAGCCTCACCGTCTTATATAAAGTTCAGACGGAACTTTGCACGTGTCATAGTGGAGCCCTCAGGATTCCAGAGCCAGCTTTCTGACATCATAATGGGGCCTCAGAGATAAAAGCCTGGGCCCAGGCAGTGTTGGTCAGTGCTGCTCAGCAGGCAGCACTGGACTGGACTGGATTACAGCTGATACAAGGTGTGAAGGAACAAGGGGTGGCTGTGGGCATGCACTTGCTGCCGCTGCCAGTGTTTATCTGCATGGCAGCAGGGCATTTGGGCGTTGCCAGGAAGGCGTTTTTATGTAGATTCCTCCTCTTTCAGCACTGCATTGTGGTGCAAGCAAAAGAAGCAAATCCTGTCTGGCTTCCTCTCCGGCCTTTATTCACCTCCCGTGTAGCTGTGAGTGTGTGAGCCTGCAGGGCCCCATGGAATTGCCTAGAAGTAGGCTGAATCGCTGCAAGGGCTGAACAGCAGTATCGGGCAGGCTCGGGCAACGCGCGGCCCGTTCGGGTTATCGCTTCTCGGCCTTTTGGCTAAGATCAAGTGTAGTATCTGTTCTTATCAGTTTAATATCTGATACGTCCCCTATCTGGGGACCATATATTAAATGGATTTTTAGAACAGGGAGATGGAAATAGAGCTTGCTCTGTCCACTCCACGCATTGACCTGGTATTGCAGTATTTCCAGGACCGGTGCACCCTTTCCTTATGTGTTGACTAAAA
The DNA here is from genome assembly GCF_050947455.1 of Rhinoderma darwinii. NCBI lineage: Eukaryota > Metazoa > Chordata > Amphibia > Anura > Rhinodermatidae > Rhinoderma > Rhinoderma darwinii. The sequence continues at coordinate 68,043 of NW_027464125.1, forward strand.
GCAGATTCCAAAAGTGTTTTTTGTCTTTGCTATTTGTTTCTGTCTTTCTGAAGGGATCTCCCCTTTTAATCCCATTATTTCAACACCTGTTGGACAATGCATGAGTGATAATGAGCTCATTGATTAAATGCAATTAATGAATAGATTGCCACCTCTTGTTGTGTGTCGTCTGTGTTTCTGTGTTTCCGGCATTTCACATTGGAACACCTCATTCACCTTCCTTGTCTTCTCTCCGCCCTCCCTTTTAGGTAAGTTAAAGAGCTGCACCTGAGCCAGCCACTGATTGATTGATTGATTGATTGATTGATTGATTGATTGATTGATTGATTGATTGATTGATTGATGCAGCACAACAGTCAAATAGTGGAGTGGAGTAGGGGAACAGCAAACAGCCAATAAAGCAGCCCGCCCGCTCGCCTGCCCGCCACAATGGACCTACCTGTGTACACTAGATGGATGTGATGGAATGTACTGTCGTCCCTACATTTCAAGAAGAAGTAAGAATTGCAGTTGCAACAAAGCCTTGCTTGCCTACAAAGAGAGCAGCAATTTGGATTTGTTACTATGTTACCTAGAAGAATAACAAACTGTGCAAGGATGGAGGTTGTAGGAGCAAGGAGAAGTTGTCTGTAAAGTTGGTGGATGCCTATTTTCCATTTTGCAGTCCCTTGTCTCCCTCTTGTGGCCTCCTGGAGGCAACTAGCTGTGCAAAAAAAAGACAGCCTGGCGGCCGGCTGTTGCAGTGTTGCCCTCTCAGGCAACACTGAGTGACTGACTGAGCCTCACCGTCTTATATAAAGTTCAGACGGAACTTTGCACGTGTCATAGTGGAGCCCTCAGGATTCCAGAGCCAGCTTTCTGACATCATAATGGGGCCTCAGAGATAAAAGCCTGGGCCCAGGCAGTGTTGGTCAGTGCTGCTCAGCAGGCAGCACTGGACTGGACTGGATTACAGCTGATACAAGGTGTGAAGGAACAAGGGGTGGCTGTGGGCATGCACTTGCTGCCGCTGCCAGTGTTTATCTGCATGGCAGCAGGGCATTTGGGCGTTGCCAGGAAGGCGTTTTTATGTAGATTCCTCCTCTTTCAGCACTGCATTGTGGTGCAAGCAAAAGAAGCAAATCCTGTCTGGCTTCCTCTCCGGCCTTTATTCACCTCCCGTGTAGCTGTGAGTGTGTGAGCCTGCAGGGCCCCATGGAATTGCCTAGAAGTAGGCTGAATCGCTGCAAGGGCTGAACAGCAGTATCGGGCAGGCTCGGGCAACGCGCGGCCCGTTCGGGTTATCGCTTCTCGGCCTTTTGGCTAAGATCAAGTGTAGTATCTGTTCTTATCAGTTTAATATCTGATACGTCCCCTATCTGGGGACCATATATTAAATGGATTTTTAGAACAGGGAGATGGAAATAGAGCTTGCTCTGTCCACTCCACGCATTGACCTGGTATTGCAGTATTTCCAGGACCGGTGCACCCTTTCCTTATGTGTTGACTAAAAGCAGATTCCAAAAGTGTTTTTTGTCTTTGCTATTGTTTCTGTCTTTCTGAAGGGATCTCCCCTTTTAATCCCATTATTTCAACACCTGTTGGACAATGCATGAGTGATAATGAGCTCATTGATTAAATGCAATTAATGAATAGATTGCCACCTCTTGTTGTGTGTCGTCTGTGTTTCTGTGTTTCCGGCATTTCACATTGGAACACCTCATTCACCTTCCTTGTCTTCTCTCCGCCCTCCCTTTTAGGTAAGTTAAAGAGCTGCACCTGAGCCAGCCACTGATTGATTGATTGATTGATTGATTGATTGATTGATTGATTGATTGATTGATTGATTGATTGATTGATTGATGCAGCACAACAGTCAAATAGTGGAGTGGAGTAGGGGAACAGCAAACAGCCAATAAAGCAGCCCGCCCGCTCGCCTGCCCGCCACAATGGACCTACCTGTGTACACTAGATGGATGTGATGGAATGTACTGTCGTCCCTACATTTCAAGAAGAAGTAAGAATTGCAGTTGCAACAAAGCCTTGCTTGCCTACAAAGAGAGCAGCAATTTGGATTTGTTACTATGTTACCTAGAAGAATAACAAACTGTGCAAGGATGGAGGTTGTAGGAGCAAGGAGAAGTTGTCTGTAAAGTTGGTGGATGCCTATTTTCCATTTTGCAGTCCCTTGTCTCCCTCTTGTGGCCTCCTGGAGGCAACTAGCTGTGCAAAAAAAAGACAGCCTGGCGGCCGGCTGTTGCAGTGTTGCCCTCTCAGGCAACACTGAGTGACTGACTGAGCCTCACCGTCTTATATAAAGTTCAGACGGAACTTTGCACGTGTCATAGTGGAGCCCTCAGGATTCCAGAGCCAGCTTTCTGACATCATAATGGGGCCTCAGAGATAAAAGCCTGGGCCCAGGCAGTGTTGGTCAGTGCTGCTCAGCAGGCAGCACTGGACTGGACTGGATTACAGCTGATACAAGGTGTGAAGGAACAAGGGGTGGCTGTGGGCATGCACTTGCTGCCGCTGCCAGTGTTTATCTGCATGGCAGCAGGGCATTTGGGCGTTGCCAGGAAGGCGTTTTTATGTAGATTCCTCCTCTTTCAGCACTGCATTGTGGTGCAAGCAAAAGAAGCAAATCCTGTCTGGCTTCCTCTCCGGCCTTTATTCACCTCCCGTGTAGCTGTGAGTGTGTGAGCCTGCAGGGCCCCATGGAATTGCCTAGAAGTAGGCTGAATCGCTGCAAGGGCTGAACAGCAGTATCGGGCAGGCTCGGGCAACGCGCGGCCCGTTCGGGTTATCGCTTCTCGGCCTTTTGGCTAAGATCAAGTGTAGTATCTGTTCTTATCAGTTTAATATCTGATACGTCCCCTATCTGGGGACCATATATTAAATGGATTTTTAGAACAGGGAGATGGAAATAGAGCTTGCTCTGTCCACTCCACGCATTGACCTGGTATTGCAGTATTTCCAGGACCGGTGCACCCTTTCCTTATGTGTTGACTAAAAGCAGATTCCAAAAGTGTTTTTTGTCTTTGCTATTGTTTCTGTCTTTCTGAAGGGATCTCCCCTTTTAATCCCATTATTTCAACACCTGTTGGACAATGCATGAGTGATAATGAGCTCATTGATTAAATGCAATTAATGAATAGATTGCCACCTCTTGTTGTGTGTCGTCTGTGTTTCTGTGTTTCCGGCATTTCACATTGGAACACCTCATTCACCTTCCTTGTCTTCTCTCCGCCCTCCCTTTTAGGTAAGTTAAAGAGCTGCACCTGAGCCAGCCACTGATTTTTTGATTGATTGATTGATTGATTGATTGATTGATTGATTGATTGATGCAGCACAACAGTCAAATAGTGGAGTGGAGTAGGGGAACAGCAAACAGCCAATAAAGCAGCCCGCCCGCTCGCCTGCCCGCCACAATGGACCGACCTGTGTACACTAGATGGATGTGATGGAATGTACTGTCGTCCCTACATTTCAAGAAGAAGTAAGAATTGCAGTTGCAACAAAGCCTTGCTTGCCTACAAAGAGAGCAGCAATTTGGATTTGTTACTATGTTACCTAGAAGAATAACAAACTGTGCAAGGATGGAGGTTGTAGGAGCAAGGAGAAGTTGTCTGTAAAGTTGGTGGATGCCTATTTTCCATTTTGCAGTCCCTTGTCTCCCTCTTGTGGCCTCCTGGAGGCAACTAGCTGTGCAAAAAAAAGACAGCCTGGCGGCCGGCTGTTGCAGTGTTGCCCTCTCAGGCAACACTGAGTGACTGACTGAGCCTCACCGTCTTATATAAAGTTCAGACGGAACTTTGCACGTGTCATAGTGGAGCCCTCAGGATTCCAGAGCCAGCTTTCTGACATCATAATGGGGCCTCAGAGATAAAAGCCTGGGCCCAGGCAGTGTTGGTCAGTGCTGCTCAGCAGGCAGCACTGGACTGGACTGGATTACAGCTGATACAAGGTGTGAAGGAACAAGGGGTGGCTGTGGGCATGCACTTGCTGCCGCTGCCAGTGTTTATCTGCATGGCAGCAGGGCATTTGGGCGTTGCCAGGAAGGCGTTTTTATGTAGATTCCTCCTCTTTCAGCACTGCATTGTGGTGCAAGCAAAAGAAGCAAATCCTGTCTGGCTTCCTCTCCGGCCTTTATTCACCTCCCGTGTAGCTGTGAGTGTGTGAGCCTGCAGGGCCCCATGGAATTGCCTAGAAGTAGGCTGAATCGCTGCAAGGGCTGAACAGCAGTATCGGGCAGGCTCGGGCAACGCGCGGCCCGTTCGGGTTATCGCTTCTCGGCCTTTTGGCTAAGATCAAGTGTAGTATCTGTTCTTATCAGTTTAATATCTGATACGTCCCCTATCTGGGGACCATATATTAAATGGATTTTTAGAACAGGGAGATGGAAATAGAGCTTGCTCTGTCCACTCCACGCATTGACCTGGTATTGCAGTATTTCCAGGACCGGTGCACCCTTTCCTTATGTGTTGACTAAAAGCAGATTCCAAAAGTGTTTTTTGTCTTTGCTATTGTTTCTGTCTTTCTGAAGGGATCTCCCCTTTTAATCCCATTATTTCAACACCTGTTGGACAATGCATGAGTGATAATGAGCTCATTGATTAAATGCAATTAATGAATAGATTGCCACCTCTTGTTGTGTGTCGTCTGTGTTTCTGTGTTTCCGGCATTTCACATTGGAACACCTCATTCACCTTCCTTGTCTTCTCTCCGCCCTCCCTTTTAGGTAAGTTAAAGAGCTGCACCTGAGCCAGCCACTGATTGATTGATTGATTGATTGATTGATTGATTGATTGATTGATTGATTGATTGATGCAGCACAACAGTCAAATAGTGGAGTGGAGTAGGGGAACAGCAAACAGCCAATAAAGCAGCCCGCCCGCTCGCCTGCCCGCCACAATGGACCTACCTGTGTACACTAGATGGATGTGATGGAATGTACTGTCGTCCCTACATTTCAAGAAGAAGTAAGAATTGCAGTTGCAACAAAGCCTTGCTTGCCTACAAAGAGAGCAGCAATTTGGATTTGTTACTATGTTACCTAGAAGAATAACAAACTGTGCAAGGATGGAGGTTGTAGGAGCAAGGAGAAGTTGTCTGTAAAGTTGGTGGATGCCTATTTTCCATTTTGCAGTCCCTTGTCTCCCTCTTGTGGCCTCCTGGAGGCAACTAGCTGTGCAAAAAAAAGACAGCCTGGCGGCCGGCTGTTGCAGTGTTGCCCTCTCAGGCAACACTGAGTGACTGACTGAGCCTCACCGTCTTATATAAAGTTCAGACGGAACTTTGCACGTGTCATAGTGGAGCCCTCAGGATTCCAGAGCCAGCTTTCTGACATCATAATGGGACCTCAGAGATAAAAGCCTGGGCCCAGGCAGTGTTGGTCAGTGCTGCTCAGCAGGCAGCACTGGACTGGACTGGATTACAGCTGATACAAGGTGTGAAGGAACAAGGGGTGGCTGTGGGCATGCACTTGCTGCCGCTGCCAGTGTTTATCTGCATGGCAGCAGGGCATTTGGGCGTTGCCAGGAAGGCGTTTTTATGTAGATTCCTCCTCTTTCAGCACTGCATTGTGGTGCAAGCAAAAGAAGCAAATCCTGTCTGGCTTCCTCTCCGGCCTTTATTCACCTCCCGTGTAGCTGTGAGTGTGTGAGCCTGCAGGGCCCCATGGAATTGCCTAGAAGTAGGCTGAATCGCTGCAAGGGCTGAACAGCAGTATCGGGCAGGCTCGGGCAACGCGCGGCCCGTTCGGGTTATCGCTTCTCGGCCTTTTGGCTAAGATCAAGTGTAGTATCTGTTCTTATCAGTTTAATATCTGATACGTCCCCTATCTGGGGACCATATATTAAATGGATTTTTAGAACAGGGAGATGGAAATAGAGCTTGCTCTGTCCACTCCACGCATTGACCTGGTATTGCAGTATTTCCAGGACCGGTGCACCCTTTCCTTATGTGTTGACTAAAAGCAGATTCCAAAAGTGTTTTTTGTCTTTGCTATTGTTTCTGTCTTTCTGAAGGGATCTCCCCTTTTAATCCCATTATTTCAACACCTGTTGGACAATGCATGAGTGATAATGAGCTCATTGATTAAATGCAATTAATGAATAGATTGCCACCTCTTGTTGTGTGTCGTCTGTGTTTCTGTGTTTCCGGCATTTCACATTGGAACACCTCATTCACCTTCCTTGTCTTCTCTCCGCCCTCCCTTTTAGGTAAGTTAAAGAGCTGCACCTGAGCCAGCCACTGATTGATTGATTGATTGATTGATTGATTGATTGATTGATTGATTGATTGATTGATTGATTGATGCAGCACAACAGTCAAATAGTGGAGTGGAGTAGGGGAACAGCAAACAGCCAATAAAGCAGCCCGCCCGCTCGCCTGCCCGCCACAATGGACCTACCTGTGTACACTAGATGGATGTGATGGAATGTACTGTCGTCCCTACATTTCAAGAAGAAGTAAGAATTGCAGTTGCAACAAAGCCTTGCTTGCCTACAAAGAGAGCAGCAATTTGGATTTGTTACTATGTTACCTAGAAGAATAACAAACTGTGCAAGGATGGAGGTTGTAGGAGCAAGGAGAAGTTGTCTGTAAAGTTGGTGGATGCCTATTTTCCATTTTGCAGTCCCTTGTCTCCCTCTTGTGGCCTCCTGGAGGCAACTAGCTGTGCAAAAAAAAGACAGCCTGGCGGCCGGCTGTTGCAGTGTTGCCCTCTCAGGCAACACTGAGTGACTGACTGAGCCTCACCGTCTTATATAAAGTTCAGACGGAACTTTGCACGTGTCATAGTGGAGCCCTCAGGATTCCAGAGCCAGCTTTCTGACATCATAATGGGGCCTCAGAGATAAAAGCCTGGGCCCAGGCAGTGTTGGTCAGTGCTGCTCAGCAGGCAGCACTGGACTGGACTGGATTACAGCTGATACAAGGTGTGAAGGAACAAGGGGTGGCTGTGGGCATGCACTTGCTGCCGCTGCCAGTGTTTATCTGCATGGCAGCAGGGCATTTGGGCGTTGCCAGGAAGGCGTTTTTATGTAGATTCCTCCTCTTTCAGCACTGCATTGTGGTGCAAGCAAAAGAAGCAAATCCTGTCTGGCTTCCTCTCCGGCCTTTATTCACCTCCCGTGTAGCTGTGAGTGTGTGAGCCTGCAGGGCCCCATGGAATTGCCTAGAAGTAGGCTGAATCGCTGCAAGGGCTGAACAGCAGTATCGGGCAGGCTCGGGCAACGCGCGGCCCGTTCGGGTTATCGCTTCTCGGCCTTTTGGCTAAGATCAAGTGTAGTATCTGTTCTTATCAGTTTAATATCTGATACGTCCCCTATCTGGGGACCATATATTAAATGGATTTTTAGAACAGGGAGATGGAAATAGAGCTTGCTCTGTCCACTCCACGCATTGACCTGGTATTGCAGTATTTCCAGGACCGGTGCACCCTTTCCTTATGTGTTGACTAAAAGCAGATTCCAAAAGTGTTTTTTGTCTTTGCTATTGTTTCTGTCTTTCTGAAGGGATCTCCCCTTTTAATCCCATTATTTCAACACCTGTTGGACAATGCATGAGTGATAATGAGCTCATTGATTAAATGCAATTAATGAATAGATTGCCACCTCTTGTTGTGTGTCGTCTGTGTTTCTGTGTTTCCGGCATTTCACATTGGAACACCTCATTCACCTTCCTTGTCTTCTCTCCGCCCTCCCTTTTAGGTAAGTTAAAGAGCTGCACCTGGGGCGTGGCTTGGCAGCCGAGAGACATGGCAGCTTGAACTCGGAGCTCCGGCAACACCAAAGCTACTTTCAAAGCTAGGCTCTTATTCAAGTGATTTCGGCACTTGAAAAAGTGGTTATAACCGCTCATGATGACAAGGGGCAAGAGAAGCCTTAAGCAACAAGGCAAACTGGACTTCTATTTTGAGAAAGACCGGGAGGGAGATGACGGGGCTGCTGGCCTCACATTACTTCCTTCTTCTTCAAGCCCGGGAAAACCAGCTTCACCTCACTCCGCAAGCTCTTCACAGAAGATGAAACGATCCATACTTACCTCAACGGAATCTAGGAGGGCAACACAGACGATAATTTCAGGATCCCGATACAGTCCGTTGGCAGAGGACTGCTTGGAGGAGGTTAGTGACGGAGGCGCCACGAGGTCGACGCCATCTTCCCCTTCACTCAGCCCGGAGAAGCAGCGCTTCAAGTTACAGGAGCAGATAAGTCGAGGTGCCGAGGTAAGAGAGAGAGACTCTCAATCCCGGGGTTCGCCCTCGGGGATTCAGCCACTCAGGGACATCCCCACAAATGATAGTCCAGCATCGGGCACCCTGATGAAAGAAATGCTGACAGCGTTTAGCACCTCTATGCATGCAGAATTCACTGCCTTACTAGCCCCCATTAATGCTACACTACAGGGACTGGGGCAAAGAACTCATCATATGGAGCACAAAATGGGAGAGTTTGCGACATCTCATAATAATCTAGTGGATTCGCATTCAGACATGGCAGCAGAAATTGAAAGTTTGCAAGCCAAAGTAATTGATCTGGAAGATCGTTCCAGGCGGAACAATGTGAAAGTGAGAGGAATTTCGGAGGAGATTCAAAATGTGGATCTCACCAAACATGTGCAAGCACTCATGATGGCAATATTACCATCAAGCTCAGCTACTGACATCATAATAGATAGGGCACACAGATTGCCAAAACCGAAGCACTTACCGGAAACTTTGCCTAGGGATGTCCTTATCAGGATCCACTACTATCACGTCAAGGACGCGTTGATGGCCGCGGTAAGGTCGATGGGGGATATACCGGCACCATATCAACATATCAAATTATATGCAGATCTCTCTTTAGCCACTCTACGCATGCGCAAAAGCTTGGCACCGATAACGGCAACTCTACGAGATCACAATATCGCATATAGATGGGGTTTCCCGGTTAAAATTTTGATACGTCATAACGGAACATTCCATGTTATCTCAAGTCTAGAAGAGGGACGAAAGTTCTTACAATCTAGAAATCTTCCCTACCCGGAGAGGATGGAGGATCAAGAGCGGTTACACAGTCACATTGGGCAAGATTGGCAAAAGGTGCCACCACGAAAGAGACTTCCTCGCTAAAGAGTCTTTAATTCAACGTGACACGGTTGCCGTGTGGGGTTCTGACATGTCTCTGGGATTCGAGCCCTGAGAAATAGTCCCAATTTCCATCAGCAGCTTATGCAGCTGTATATGTGTTCAAAATGTTTGTATGATTGGTGCGACCCTGATAGGGTCTTGAGGCACCCAAATTTGTTGATTTGTTATCAATGTTGTTTAAATAATGCATTGTTGAAGTTGGAAGATAATACCATAGACATACATGGGCCTAAAGGGAGAACTACAAGGTTGCTGTACAGGGGTAAACAAGTAGTTCCTCTCAGATCTGATAAACAGTTAGGACCCATAGGGTCACAGGCATGCCATGGTAGGCCTCAAGGTCATACTCCCGACTCTACTTTATACTGCAATGGTTAAATTTGTATCTATGAATGTGAAAGGCTTGAACAGCCCTCACAAAAGAGCGTTTATGTGGAAAGAAGCTCTGTCATTGAAAGGGGATATACTCTGTGCGCAAGAGACCCATATAATAGAACAGGATGCTCACAGAATAAAACATCCTCAATTCCCCAACATCATCCTTTCACACTACAATAAAAAACAGAGAGGGGTATTACTGGCAATAAGAAATACAGTGGCTTTTAACCCATTAGCGTCCTTTTCAGATCCAGGAGGGAGATACATTATTCAGATAGGAGAGTTCAATAATGTGCTATTTACAATTGTGGTGGCATATGTCCCAAATACACACCAAATTCGATTCATTAACAAATTATTTACAAAAATTAATAAGGTTAGAAGAGGAGAACTGGTAGTTTGTGGAGACTTTAACACTATCCATGATCCCACAGTGGATTCCACGAGTGACCATAAAACCCATTACCAATCCTTAGCAAATGTTCTACTTAGGGAAAATATATACGACATCTGGCGTATTCAACATGACACAGAAAGGGACTATACCTTTTATTCCCCAGTACATAAGTCATACTCTCGTATAGATCTATTTCTAGTGGGCCGCTCCTTGATACAAAATGTGGAAAAATCCTCTATTGAATTGATTAAATGGTCAGATCATGCGGCTATTACTATGAATATTAGAGATGTTCATAGCACAACATCTCACTTTTTATGGAGAAACAACACATATTTGATGTCTAACCCTAAATATAAGGAGGAATTAGGTAAAGGGATAGAGGAATATTTTAAGCTGAACAAGAATTCTGTTAGTGACCCTTTTATTATATGGAACGCGCATAAAGCGTTCATGAGAGGCCTTTTTATTAAGTGGGGTCATAGAGCAAAAAAGGAAAGGGAGAGACAATTTGACGAAACGACAACACAATTGCGCCAAGTAGAAACCCAGAATAAGGTGAAGGTTTCCCAGTCCAATAATGAAAAGATAAGGAATCTCAGGATTAAATTAAAGGATTGCTTAATGTACAAGTATGAAAAAAACCTGCAATCCATTAAGGCACAGTACTACTCTCAAGATAATAAAGCTAGTAAGCTTCTGGCACATAGATTAAAGGCTAGAGCGGTGAAAAGTAAAATACCATTTCTAAAAGACCTAATAGGTAGAACTAAAAAATACTCACCTGAAGACATAGCGCAGGAATTTAAAAAATACTATGAATCCCTATATAATCTACAGTCTCACTCAGCAAATCCACAACCAACCCAACAAGTAGTCAAGGATTTTTTGACTAACTTACATCTCCCACGTCTATCACCCCAGCAATTAGAAGATCTCAATCTTCCTTTATCAGAAATAGAGATTTCCAAAATAATTAGGGCTCTTCCGCTCCATAAGGCCCCTGGACCTGATGGCTTATCTGGAGCCTATTATAAAACCTTTGAAGAAGTTCTCCTCCCCCATCTGTTTGAAATCTTGAAACACGCAATTTTAATAGGTTCTTTTCCGAAAGAAACGTTGAGTGCAGTGATAGTGACACTTCCGAAACCAGGGAAAACACCAGATACACCACAAAACTTTAGGCCCATTTCACTTCTTAATTCTGACTTAAAAATCTATGCTAAAGTATTAGCAAACCGCTTATCAGATGTAATCCCACTTTTGGTCAACAGGGACCAGGTTGGTTTTGTCAAGGGTAGGCAGGCCACGGAAAATACCAGGAGGGTTCTTAATATATTAGACTATGTAAACAGGAAAGGAACCAAAGCAGTTATGGTGACTCTAGACGCAGAAAAAGCTTTTGACAGGGTAAATTGGTCATTTGTCTTTGCAGTGTTAGAAGAAATGGGATTTGAAGGTTCTATTACAAATGCAATCAAAGCTTTATATACAGTCCCGTCGGCAAGAGTTTTCGTCAATGGTGCCTTATCTAAAGATTTTGAAATAACAAACGGGACAAGACAAGGATGTCCATTGTCACCTTTGATTTTTGTCCTCTCTATAGAGCCTCTGGCTCAAGCTCTTAGACAGAAGCAGGAGATTTCAGGAATAAACATAGGAGGGCGTGAGCATTGTATATCCTTGTATGCAGATGACATAATATTAACCCTAGAAAAACCAAAAACCTCAATGGCAGCAGCATTCCAGATCATACAGGAATTTGGACATATAGCGTTTTACAAAATTAACATGGGGAAATCCCAAGCTATATCTTTGAACTGCTCACCAGCAGAAAGCGAATTTTTGAAAAAAGAATTCCAGTTGGATTGGCAACAATCTCACATAAAATATCTGGGGATAAATATCACTCCCAAAATATCGCAGTTATATCAAGCCAACTATCATAGTATGTTATCCCAAATGGAATTAGAACTGAAACAACTAGCAATAAATGAAGTCTCATGGATAGGACGCATAGCAGCCTTTAAAATGCTAGTACTTCCAAAATTACTTTACCTGTTCCGGACACTATCGATTAAAATGCCCTTTTCCTTTTTTAATAAAACAAATAAATTGTTAAACGCATATATTTGGCAGAAGAGGAAACCGCGAATAGCAGCTAAGATTTTGAATAAAGGGAAAAAATGTGGGGGCTTGAGTTTACCAAATATTCAGCATTATTATCTAGCAACCCAGATATCCCAATTGAAAGACTGGTGGGTGGGAGACACCTCCAAACATTGGGTACATATTGAATCATCAGTATCCCCCATAACCAATTTAAAAGCTCTTCTGTTAGGAGAGCTACATTCCAAGGCGCATCACTCTCACTTGCCATATTTTCTTGCTACCTCCTTACAAAATTGGAATAAATTCCACACACTTAGCGTTACTTCTACATTTTCTATACTCCCAATTGCACCGATAGAAGTACTAGAGCTCCTTATACCTGACCTGAACCTACGGTCTTGGAAGGAAAGGGGTATTACACAGATGTCATCTTTGATGGAGGATAACCAATTGGTACAATTTAATTTCTTACATATCCAATTCAATATCCCAAATACTGAATTTTATAAATTCCTGAGAATCAGACATCTCATGCAAACAGAGTGTCCGTTCGAGGTTACAGCCAATGCGGACATTTTCAGAATGTGGTCTCAAACCGGAAGGCTTCTTAAAGGACTGAGGCCTATATATGATCTTTTAGGAGCTAAAAATATGTTTGAAAAGTCTACATCCTACCTTGCTTGGGAGAGAGAACTAGGGAAGGTACATTCGGAGCAGGAATGGACTAGTGCACTTACTTTCATAGCAAAACATTTGAAATGTACTCTTCATTATGAATCAGGGATGAAAACGATACTCAGGTGGTATTACACGCCAGATAAACTTCAACGCATATATCCAGAGGCCTCACATTACTGTTGGAGGAATTGTGGAAGTAGAGGCACCTTGATACATATTTTATGGACTTGTCCATTAATCCAAAGCATATGGAGGAACTCATTTCAACTACTGTCAGACATAGTAGGGATTACACTAATTCCATCCCCTTCATTAGCACTAGTTTTTTTAAACATTGAAGACATTCCGAGAGAATTTAGAATAATAGCCGCCCACATATTCATCGCGACCAAAGTAGCAATAACCAGGTACTGGAAAAGTATAACAACTCCCTCAATGACAGAAATTATCGCACACGTTAATAGCACATGCTCACATGAAAAGATGATGGCATACAAGAATCATTCAATACCTAAATATGAGTCAGACTGGGATCCATGGTTAAAGAGTGTCCACAACATTATTTCTTAGAAAGGACAGGAAAATTTTTAAATAAGAAATGCAAATTAGGAGAGAAGAGAATAGAGAAATAAAGAGTATAATTTGCTAGGCCCCAAAAGAAAAGATGAGATAAGATAGTACTAAATACGGAAAGGAATATTGTACATCTCATAGGTAATGGGTTATCTCAAATGTAAGGTTTAACTGCAAAGTTATAGTGTTTTCGCCTAATGGAAGGTAACTTGATGATATGTCGGTATAATATAGTATAATATAAAATATTAGCAAGAAGATGCAAGTTTTACATACCTTATGCATTGAATAACAAATGTTTGTTAAATATGTGGTGAAAAATTTCAATAAAAATTTATTGAGTTAAAAAAAAAAAGAGCTGCACCTGAGCCAGCCACTGATTGATTGATTGATTGATTGATTGATTGATTGATTGATTGATGCAGCACAACAGTCAAATAGTGGAGTGGAGTAGGGGAACAGCAAACAGCCAATAAAGCAGCCCGCCCGCTCGCCTGCCCGCCACAATGGACCTACCTGTGTACACTAGATGGATGTGATGGAATGTACTGTCGTCCCTACATTTCAAGAAGAAGTAAGAATTGCAGTTGCAACAAAGCCTTGCTTGCCTACAAAGAGAGCAGCAATTTGGATTTGTTACTATGTTACCTAGAAGAATAACAAACTGTGCAAGGATGGAGGTTGTAGGAGCAAGGAGAAGTTGTCTGTAAAGTTGGTGGATGCCTATTTTCCATTTTGCAGTCCCTTGTCTCCCTCTTGTGGCCTCCTGGAGGCAACTAGCTGTGCAAAAAAAAGACAGCCTGGCGGCCGGCTGTTGCAGTGTTGCCCTCTCAGGCAACACTGAGTGACTGACTGAGCCTCACCGTCTTATATAAAGTTCAGACGGAACTTTGCACGTGTCATAGTGGAGCCCTCAGGATTCCAGAGCCAGCTTTCTGACATCATAATGGGGCCTCAGAGATAAAAGCCTGGGCCCAGGCAGTGTTGGTCAGTGCTGCTCAGCAGGCAGCACTGGACTGGACTGGATTACAGCTGATACAAGGTGTGAAGGAACAAGGGGTGGCTGTGGGCATGCACTTGCTGCCGCTGCCAGTGTTTATCTGCATGGCAGCAGGGCATTTGGGCGTTGCCAGGAAGGCGTTTTTATGTAGATTCCTCCTCTTTCAGCACTGCATTGTGGTGCAAGCAAAAGAAGCAAATCCTGTCTGGCTTCCTCTCCGGCCTTTATTCACCTCCCGTGTAGCTGTGAGTGTGTGAGCCTGCAGGGCCCCATGGAATTGCCTAGAAGTAGGCTGAATCGCTGCAAGGGCTGAACAGCAGTATCGGGCAGGCTCGGGCAACGCGCGGCCCGTTCGGGTTATCGCTTCTCGGCCTTTTGGCTAAGATCAAGTGTAGTATCTGTTCTTATCAGTTTAATATCTGATACGTCCCCTATCTGGGGACCATATATTAAATGGATTTTTAGAACAGGGAGATGGAAATAGAGCTTGCTCTGTCCACTCCACGCATTGACCTGGTATTGCAGTATTTCCAGGACCGGTGCACCCTTTCCTTATGTGTTGACTAAAAGCAGATTCCAAAAGTGTTTTTTGTCTTTGCTATTGTTTCTGTCTTTCTGAAGGGATCTCCCCTTTTAATCCCATTATTTCAACACCTGTTGGACAATGCATGAGTGATAATGAGCTCATTGATTAAATGCAATTAATGAATAGATTGCCACCTCTTGTTGTGTGTCGTCTGTGTTTCTGTGTTTCCGGCATTTCACATTGGAACACCTCATTCACCTTCCTTGTCTTCTCTCCGCCCTCCCTTTTAGGTAAGTTAAAGAGCTGCACCTGAGCCAGCCACTGATTGATTGATTGATTGATTGATTGATTGATTGATTGATTGATTGATTGATTGATTGATGCAGCACAACAGTCAAATAGTGGAGTGGAGTAGGGGAACAGCAAACAGCCAATAAAGCAGCCCGCCCGCTCGCCTGCCCGCCACAATGGACCTACCTGTGTACACTAGATGGATGTGATGGAATGTACTGTCGTCCCTACATTTCAAGAAGAAGTAAGAATTGCAGTTGCAACAAAGCCTTGCTTGCCTACAAAGAGAGCAGCAATTTGGATTTGTTACTATGTTACCTAGAAGAATAACAAACTGTGCAAGGATGGAGGTTGTAGGAGCAAGGAGAAGTTGTCTGTAAAGTTGGTGGATGCCTATTTTCCATTTTGCAGTCCCTTGTCTCCCTCTTGTGGCCTCCTGGAGGCAACTAGCTGTGCAAAAAAAAGACAGCCTGGCGGCCGGCTGTTGCAGTGTTGCCCTCTCAGGCAACACTGAGTGACTGACTGAGCCTCACCGTCTTATATAAAGTTCAGACGGAACTTTGCACGTGTCATAGTGGAGCCCTCAGGATTCCAGAGCCAGCTTTCTGACATCATAATGGGGCCTCAGAGATAAAAGCCTGGGCCCAGGCAGTGTTGGTCAGTGCTGCTCAGCAGGCAGCACTGGACTGGACTGGATTACAGCTGATACAAGGTGTGAAGGAACAAGGGGTGGCTGTGGGCATGCACTTGCTGCCGCTGCCAGTGTTTATCTGCATGGCAGCAGGGCATTTGGGCGTTGCCAGGAAGGCGTTTTTATGTAGATTCCTCCTCTTTCAGCACTGCATTGTGGTGCAAGCAAAAGAAGCAAATCCTGTCTGGCTTCCTCTCCGGCCTTTATTCACCTCCCGTGTAGCTGTGAGTGTGTGAGCCTGCAGGGCCCCATGGAATTGCCTAGAAGTAGGCTGAATCGCTGCAAGGGCTGAACAGCAGTATCGGGCAGGCTCGGGCAACGCGCGGCCCGTTCGGGTTATCGCTTCTCGGCCTTTTGGCTAAGATCAAGTGTAGTATCTGTTCTTATCAGTTTAATATCTGATACGTCCCCTATCTGGGGACCATATATTAAATGGATTTTTAGAACAGGGAGATGGAAATAGAGCTTGCTCTGTCCACTCCACGCATTGACCTGGTATTGCAGTATTTCCAGGACCGGTGCACCCTTTCCTTATGTGTTGACTAAAAGCAGATTCCAAAAGTGTTTTTTGTCTTTGCTATTGTTTCTGTCTTTCTGAAGGGATCTCCCCTTTTAATCCCATTATTTCAACACCTGTTGGACAATGCATGAGTGATAATGAGCTCATTGATTAAATGCAATTAATGAATAGATTGCCACCTCTTGTTGTGTGTCGTCTGTGTTTCTGTGTTTCCGGCATTTCACATTGGAACACCTCATTCACCTTCCTTGTCTTCTCTCCGCCCTCCCTTTTAGGTAAGTTAAAGAGCTGCACCTGAGCCAGCCACTGATTGATTGATTGATTGATTGATTGATTGATTGATGCAGCACAACAGTCAAATAGTGGAGTGGAGTAGGGGAACAGCAAACAGCCAATAAAGCAGCCCGCCCGCTCGCCTGCCCGCCACAATGGACCTACCTGTGTACACTAGATGGATGTGATGGAATGTACTGTCGTCCCTACATTTCAAGAAGAAGTAAGAATTGCAGTTGCAACAAAGCCTTGCTTGCCTACAAAGAGAGCAGCAATTTGGATTTGTTACTATGTTACCTAGAAGAATAACAAACTGTGCAAGGATGGAGGTTGTAGGAGCAAGGAGAAGTTGTCTGTAAAGTTGGTGGATGCCTATTTTCCATTTTGCAGTCCCTTGTCTCCCTCTTGTGGCCTCCTGGAGGCAACTAGCTGTGCAAAAAAAAGACAGCCTGGCGGCCGGCTGTTGCAGTGTTGCCCTCTCAGGCAACACTGAGTGACTGACTGAGCCTCACCGTCTTATATAAAGTTCAGACGGAACTTTGCACGTGTCATAGTGGAGCCCTCAGGATTCCAGAGCCAGCTTTCTGACATCATAATGGGGCCTCAGAGATAAAAGCCTGGGCCCAGGCAGTGTTGGTCAGTGCTGCTCAGCAGGCAGCACTGGACTGGACTGGATTACAGCTGATACAAGGTGTGAAGGAACAAGGGGTGGCTGTGGGCATGCACTTGCTGCCGCTGCCAGTGTTTATCTGCATGGCAGCAGGGCATTTGGGCGTTGCCAGGAAGGCGTTTTTATGTAGATTCCTCCTCTTTCAGCACTGCATTGTGGTGCAAGCAAAAGAAGCAAATCCTGTCTGGCTTCCTCTCCGGCCTTTATTCACCTCCCGTGTAGCTGTGAGTGTGTGAGCCTGCAGGGCCCCATGGAATTGCCTAGAAGTAGGCTGAATCGCTGCAAGGGCTGAACAGCAGTATCGGGCAGGCTCGGGCAACGCGCGGCCCGTTCGGGTTATCGCTTCTCGGCCTTTTGGCTAAGATCAAGTGTAGTATCTGTTCTTATCAGTTTAATATCTGATACGTCCCCTATCTGGGGACCATATATTAAATGGATTTTTAGAACAGGGAGATGGAAATAGAGCTTGCTCTGTCCACTCCACGCATTGACCTGGTATTGCAGTATTTCCAGGACCGGTGCACCCTTTCCTTATGTGTTGACTAAAAGCAGATTCCAAAAGTGTTTTTTGTCTTTGCTATTGTTTCTGTCTTTCTGAAGGGATCTCCCCTTTTAATCCCATTATTTCAACACCTGTTGGACAATGCATGAGTGATAATGAGCTCATTGATTAAATGCAATTAATGAATAGATTGCCACCTCTTGTTGTGTGTCGTCTGTGTTTCTGTGTTTCCGGCATTTCACATTGGAACACCTCATTCACCTTCCTTGTCTTCTCTCCGCCCTCCCTTTTAGGTAAGTTAAAGAGCTGCACCTGAGCCAGCCACTGATTGATTGATTGATTGATTGATTGATTGATTGATTGATTGATTGATTGATTGATTGATGCAGCACAACAGTCAAATAGTGGAGTGGAGTAGGGGAACAGCAAACAGCCAATAAAGCAGCCCGCCCGCTCGCCTGCCCGCCACAATGGACCTACCTGTGTACACTAGATGGATGTGATGGAATGTACTGTCGTCCCTACATTTCAAGAAGAAGTAAGAATTGCAGTTGCAACAAAGCCTTGCTTGCCTACAAAGAGAGCAGCAATTTGGATTTGTTACTATGTTACCTAGAAGAATAACAAACTGTGCAAGGATGGAGGTTGTAGGAGCAAGGAGAAGTTGTCTGTAAAGTTGGTGGATGCCTATTTTCCATTTTGCAGTCCCTTGTCTCCCTCTTGTGGCCTCCTGGAGGCAACTAGCTGTGCAAAAAAAAGACAGCCTGGCGGCCGGCTGTTGCAGTGTTGCCCTCTCAGGCAACACTGAGTGACTGACTGAGCCTCACCGTCTTATATAAAGTTCAGACGGAACTTTGCACGTGTCATAGTGGAGCCCTCAGGATTCCAGAGCCAGCTTTCTGACATCATAATGGGGCCTCAGAGATAAAAGCCTGGGCCCAGGCAGTGTTGGTCAGTGCTGCTCAGCAGGCAGCACTGGACTGGACTGGATTACAGCTGATACAAGGTGTGAAGGAACAAGGGGTGGCTGTGGGCATGCACTTGCTGCCGCTGCCAGTGTTTATCTGCATGGCAGCAGGGCATTTGGGCGTTGCCAGGAAGGCGTTTTTATGTAGATTCCTCCTCTTTCAGCACTGCATTGTGGTGCAAGCAAAAGAAGCAAATCCTGTCTGGCTTCCTCTCCGGCCTTTATTCACCTCCCGTGTAGCTGTGAGTGTGTGAGCCTGCAGGGCCCCATGGAATTGCCTAGAAGTAGGCTGAATCGCTGCAAGGGCTGAACAGCAGTATCGGGCAGGCTCGGGCAACGCGCGGCCCGTTCGGGTTATCGCTTCTCGGCCTTTTGGCTAAGATCAAGTGTAGTATCTGTTCTTATCAGTTTAATATCTGATACGTCCCCTATCTGGGGACCATATATTAAATGGATTTTTAGAACAGGGAGATGGAAATAGAGCTTGCTCTGTCCACTCCACGCATTGACCTGGTATTGCAGTATTTCCAGGACCGGTGCACCCTTTCCTTATGTGTTGACTAAAAGCAGATTCCAAAAGTGTTTTTTGTCTTTGCTATTGTTTCTGTCTTTCTGAAGGGATCTCCCCTTTTAATCCCATTATTTCAACACCTGTTGGACAATGCATGAGTGATAATGAGCTCATTGATTAAATGCAATTAATGAATAGATTGCCACCTCTTGTTGTGTGTCGTCTGTGTTTCTGTGTTTCCGGCATTTCACATTGGAACACCTCATTCACCTTCCTTGTCTTCTCTCCGCCCTCCCTTTTAGGTAAGTTAAAGAGCTGCACCTGAGCCAGCCACTGATTGATTGATTGATTGATTGATTGATTGATTGATTGATTGATTGATTGATGCAGCACAACAGTCAAATAGTGGAGTGGAGTAGGGGAACAGCAAACAGCCAATAAAGCAGCCCGCCCGCTCGCCTGCCCGCCACAATGGACCTACCTGTGTACACTAGATGGATGTGATGGAATGTACTGTCGTCCCTACATTTCAAGAAGAAGTAAGAATTGCAGTTGCAACAAAGCCTTGCTTGCCTACAAAGAGAGCAGCAATTTGGATTTGTTACTATGTTACCTAGAAGAATAACAAACTGTGCAAGGATGGAGGTTGTAGGAGCAAGGAGAAGTTGTCTGTAAAGTTGGTGGATGCCTATTTTCCATTTTGCAGTCCCTTGTCTCCCTCTTGTGGCCTCCTGGAGGCAACTAGCTGTGCAAAAAAAAGACAGCCTGGCGGCCGGCTGTTGCAGTGTTGCCCTCTCAGGCAACACTGAGTGACTGACTGAGCCTCACCGTCTTATATAAAGTTCAGACGGAACTTTGCACGTGTCATAGTGGAGCCCTCAGGATTCCAGAGCCAGCTTTCTGACATCATAATGGGGCCTCAGAGATAAAAGCCTGGGCCCAGGCAGTGTTGGTCAGTGCTGCTCAGCAGGCAGCACTGGACTGGACTGGATTACAGCTGATACAAGGTGTGAAGGAACAAGGGGTGGCTGTGGGCATGCACTTGCTGCCGCTGCCAGTGTTTATCTGCATGGCAGCAGGGCATTTGGGCGTTGCCAGGAAGGCGTTTTTATGTAGATTCCTCCTCTTTCAGCACTGCATTGTGGTGCAAGCAAAAGAAGCAAATCCTGTCTGGCTTCCTCTCCGGCCTTTATTCACCTCCCGTGTAGCTGTGAGTGTGTGAGCCTGCAGGGCCCCATGGAATTGCCTAGAAGTAGGCTGAATCGCTGCAAGGGCTGAACAGCAGTATCGGGCAGGCTCGGGCAACGCGCGGCCCGTTCGGGTTATCGCTTCTCGGCCTTTTGGCTAAGATCAAGTGTAGTATCTGTTCTTATCAGTTTAATATCTGATACGTCCCCTATCTGGGGACCATATATTAAATGGATTTTTAGAACAGGGAGATGGAAATAGAGCTTGCTCTGTCCACTCCACGCATTGACCTGGTATTGCAGTATTTCCAGGACCGGTGCACCCTTTCCTTATGTGTTGACTAAAAGCAGATTCCAAAAGTGTTTTTTGTCTTTGCTATTGTTTCTGTCTTTCTGAAGGGATCTCCCCTTTTAATCCCATTATTTCAACACCTGTTGGACAATGCATGAGTGATAATGAGCTCATTGATTAAATGCAATTAATGAATAGATTGCCACCTCTTGTTGTGTGTCGTCTGTGTTTCTGTGTTTCCGGCATTTCACATTGGAACACCTCATTCACCTTCCTTGTCTTCTCTCCGCCCTCCCTTTTAGGTAAGTTAAAGAGCTGCACCTGAGCCAGCCACTGATTGATTGATTGATTGATTGATTGATTGATTGATTGATTGATTGATTGATTGATTGATGCAGCACAACAGTCAAATAGTGGAGTGGAGTAGGGGAACAGCAAACAGCCAATAAAGCAGCCCGCCCGCTCGCCTGCCCGCCACAATGGACCTACCTGTGTACACTAGATGGATGTGATGGAATGTACTGTCGTCCCTACATTTCAAGAAGAAGTAAGAATTGCAGTTGCAACAAAGCCTTGCTTGCCTACAAAGAGAGCAGCAATTTGGATTTGTTACTATGTTACCTAGAAGAATAACAAACTGTGCAAGGATGGAGGTTGTAGGAGCAAGGAGAAGTTGTCTGTAAAGTTGGTGGATGCCTATTTTCCATTTTGCAGTCCCTTGTCTCCCTCTTGTGGCCTCCTGGAGGCAACTAGCTGTGCAAAAAAAAGACAGCCTGGCGGCCGGCTGTTGCAGTGTTGCCCTCTCAGGCAACACTGAGTGACTGACTGAGCCTCACCGTCTTATATAAAGTTCAGACGGAACTTTGCACGTGTCATAGTGGAGCCCTCAGGATTCCAGAGCCAGCTTTCTGACATCATAATGGGGCCTCAGAGATAAAAGCCTGGGCCCAGGCAGTGTTGGTCAGTGCTGCTCAGCAGGCAGCACTGGACTGGACTGGATTACAGCTGATACAAGGTGTGAAGGAACAAGGGGTGGCTGTGGGCATGCACTTGCTGCCGCTGCCAGTGTTTATCTGCATGGCAGCAGGGCATTTGGGCGTTGCCAGGAAGGCGTTTTTATGTAGATTCCTCCTCTTTCAGCACTGCATTGTGGTGCAAGCAAAAGAAGCAAATCCTGTCTGGCTTCCTCTCCGGCCTTTATTCACCTCCCGTGTAGCTGTGAGTGTGTGAGCCTGCAGGGCCCCATGGAATTGCCTAGAAGTAGGCTGAATCGCTGCAAGGGCTGAACAGCAGTATCGGGCAGGCTCGGGCAACGCGCGGCCCGTTCGGGTTATCGCTTCTCGGCCTTTTGGCTAAGATCAAGTGTAGTATCTGTTCTTATCAGTTTAATATCTGATACGTCCCCTATCTGGGGACCATATATTAAATGGATTTTTAGAACAGGGAGATGGAAATAGAGCTTGCTCTGTCCACTCCACGCATTGACCTGGTATTGCAGTATTTCCAGGACCGGTGCACCCTTTCCTTATGTGTTGACTAAAAGCAGATTCCAAAAGTGTTTTTTGTCTTTGCTATTGTTTCTGTCTTTCTGAAGGGATCTCCCCTTTTAATCCCATTATTTCAACACCTGTTGGACAATGCATGAGTGATAATGAGCTCATTGATTAAATGCAATTAATGAATAGATTGCCACCTCTTGTTGTGTGTCGTCTGTGTTTCTGTGTTTCCGGCATTTCACATTGGAACACCTCATTCACCTTCCTTGTCTTCTCTCCGCCCTCCCTTTTAGGTAAGTTAAAGAGCTGCACCTGAGCCAGCCACTGATTGATTGATTGATTGATTGATTGATTGATTGATTGATTGATTGATGCAGCACAACAGTCAAATAGTGGAGTGGAGTAGGGGAACAGCAAACAGCCAATAAAGCAGCCCGCCCGCTCGCCTGCCCGCCACAATGGACCTACCTGTGTACACTAGATGGATGTGATGGAATGTACTGTCGTCCCTACATTTCAAGAAGAAGTAAGAATTGCAGTTGCAACAAAGCCTTGCTTGCCTACAAAGAGAGCAGCAATTTGGATTTGTTACTATGTTACCTAGAAGAATAACAAACTGTGCAAGGATGGAGGTTGTAGGAGCAAGGAGAAGTTGTCTGTAAAGTTGGTGGATGCCTATTTTCCATTTTGCAGTCCCTTGTCTCCCTCTTGTGGCCTCCTGGAGGCAACTAGCTGTGCAAAAAAAAGACAGCCTGGCGGCCGGCTGTTGCAGTGTTGCCCTCTCAGGCAACACTGAGTGACTGACTGAGCCTCACCGTCTTATATAAAGTTCAGACGGAACTTTGCACGTGTCATAGTGGAGCCCTCAGGATTCCAGAGCCAGCTTTCTGACATCATAATGGGGCCTCAGAGATAAAAGCCTGGGCCCAGGCAGTGTTGGTCAGTGCTGCTCAGCAGGCAGCACTGGACTGGACTGGATTACAGCTGATACAAGGTGTGAAGGAACAAGGGGTGGCTGTGGGCATGCACTTGCTGCCGCTGCCAGTGTTTATCTGCATGGCAGCAGGGCATTTGGGCGTTGCCAGGAAGGCGTTTTTATGTAGATTCCTCCTCTTTCAGCACTGCATTGTGGTGCAAGCAAAAGAAGCAAATCCTGTCTGGCTTCCTCTCCGGCCTTTATTCACCTCCCGTGTAGCTGTGAGTGTGTGAGCCTGCAGGGCCCCATGGAATTGCCTAGAAGTAGGCTGAATCGCTGCAAGGGCTGAACAGCAGTATCGGGCAGGCTCGGGCAACGCGCGGCCCGTTCGGGTTATCGCTTCTCGGCCTTTTGGCTAAGATCAAGTGTAGTATCTGTTCTTATCAGTTTAATATCTGATACGTCCCCTATCTGGGGACCATATATTAAATGGATTTTTAGAACAGGGAGATGGAAATAGAGCTTGCTCTGTCCACTCCACGCATTGACCTGGTATTTCAGTATTTCCAGGACCGGTGCACCCTTTCCTTATGTGTTGACTAAAAGCAGATTCCAAAAGTGTTTTTTGTCTTTGCTATTGTTTCTGTCTTTCTGAAGGGATCTCCCCTTTTAATCCCATTATTTCAACACCTGTTGGACAATGCATGAGTGATAATGAGCTCATTGATTAAATGCAATTAATGAATAGATTGCCACCTCTTGTTGTGTGTCGTCTGTGTTTCTGTGTTTCCGGCATTTCACATTGGAACACCTCATTCACCTTCCTTGTCTTCTCTCCGCCCTCCCTTTTAGGTAAGTTAAAGAGCTGCACCTGAGCCAGCCACTGATTGATTGATTGATTGATTGATTGATTGATTGATTGATTGATTGATTGATGCAGCACAACAGTCAAATAGTGGAGTGGAGTAGGGGAACAGCAAACAGCCAATAAAGCAGCCCGCCCGCTCGCCTGCCCGCCACAATGGACCTACCTGTGTACACTAGATGGATGTGATGGAATGTACTGTCGTCCCTACATTTCAAGAAGAAGTAAGAATTGCAGTTGCAACAAAGCCTTGCTTGCCTACAAAGAGAGCAGCAATTTGGATTTGTTACTATGTTACCTAGAAGAATAACAAACTGTGCAAGGATGGAGGTTGTAGGAGCAAGGAGAAGTTGTCTGTAAAGTTGGTGGATGCCTATTTTCCATTTTGCAGTCCCTTGTCTCCCTCTTGTGGCCTCCTGGAGGCAACTAGCTGTGCAAAAAAAAGACAGCCTGGCGGCCGGCTGTTGCAGTGTTGCCCTCTCAGGCAACACTGAGTGACTGACTGAGCCTCACCGTCTTATATAAAGTTCAGACGGAACTTTGCACGTGTCATAGTGGAGCCCTCAGGATTCCAGAGCCAGCTTTCTGACATCATAATGGGGCCTCAGAGATAAAAGCCTGGGCCCAGGCAGTGTTGGTCAGTGCTGCTCAGCAGGCAGCACTGGACTGGACTGGATTACAGCTGATACAAGGTGTGAAGGAACAAGGGGTGGCTGTGGGCATGCACTTGCTGCCGCTGCCAGTGTTTATCTGCATGGCAGCAGGGCATTTGGGCGTTGCCAGGAAGGCGTTTTTATGTAGATTCCTCCTCTTTCAGCACTGCATTGTGGTGCAAGCAAAAGAAGCAAATCCTGTCTGGCTTCCTCTCCGGCCGTTATTCACCTCCCGTGTAGCTGTGAGTGTGTGAGCCTGCAGGGCCCCATGGAATTGCCTAGAAGTAGGCTGAATCGCTGCAAGGGCTGAACAGCAGTATCGGGCAGGCTCGGGCAACGCGCGGCCCGTTCGGGTTATCGCTTCTCGGCCTTTTGGCTAAGATCAAGTGTAGTATCTGTTCTTATCAGTTTAATATCTGATACGTCCCCTATCTGGGGACCATATATTAAATGGATTTTTAGAACAGGGAGATGGAAATAGAGCTTGCTCTGTCCACTCCACGCATTGACCTGGTATTGCAGTATTTCCAGGACCGGTGCACCCTTTCCTTATGTGTTGACTAAAAGCAGATTCCAAAAGTGTTTTTTGTCTTTGCTATTGTTTCTGTCTTTCTGAAGGGATCTCCCCTTTTAATCCCATTATTTCAACACCTGTTGGACAATGCATGAGTGATAATGAGCTCATTGATTAAATGCAATTAATGAATAGATTGCCACCTCTTGTTGTGTGTCGTCTGTGTTTCTGTGTTTCCGGCATTTCACATTGGAACACCTCATTCACCTTCCTTGTCTTCTCTCCGCCCTCCCTTTTAGGTAAGTTAAAGAGCTGCACCTGAGCCAGCCACTGATTGATTGATTGATTGATTGATTGATTGATTGATGCAGCACAACAGTCAAATAGTGGAGTGGAGTAGGGGAACAGCAAACAGCCAATAAAGCAGCCCGCCCGCTCGCCTGCCCGCCACAATGGACCTACCTGTGTACACTAGATGGATGTGATGGAATGTACTGTCGTCCCTACATTTCAAGAAGAAGTAAGAATTGCAGTTGCAACAAAGCCTTGCTTGCCTACAAAGAGAGCAGCAATTTGGATTTGTTACTATGTTACCTAGAAGAATAACAAACTGTGCAAGGATGGAGGTTGTAGGAGCAAGGAGAAGTTGTCTGTAAAGTTGGTGGATGCCTATTTTCCATTTTGCAGTCCCTTGTCTCCCTCTTGTGGCCTCCTGGAGGCAACTAGCTGTGCAAAAAAAAGACAGCCTGGCGGCCGGCTGTTGCAGTGTTGCCCTCTCAGGCAACACTGAGTGACTGACTGAGCCTCACCGTCTTATATAAAGTTCAGACGGAACTTTGCACGTGTCATAGTGGAGCCCTCAGGATTCCAGAGCCAGCTTTCTGACATCATAATGGGGCCTCAGAGATAAAAGCCTGGGCCCAGGCAGTGTTGGTCAGTGCTGCTCAGCAGGCAGCACTGGACTGGACTGGATTACAGCTGATACAAGGTGTGAAGGAACAAGGGGTGGCTGTGGGCATGCACTTGCTGCCGCTGCCAGTGTTTATCTGCATGGCAGCAGGGCATTTGGGCGTTGCCAGGAAGGCGTTTTTATGTAGATTCCTCCTCTTTCAGCACTGCATTGTGGTGCAAGCAAAAGAAGCAAATCCTGTCTGGCTTCCTCTCCGGCCGTTATTCACCTCCCGTGTAGCTGTGAGTGTGTGAGCCTGCAGGGCCCCATGGAATTGCCTAGAAGTAGGCTGAATCGCTGCAAGGGCTGAACAGCAGTATCGGGCAGGCTCGGGCAACGCGCGGCCCGTTCGGGTTATCGCTTCTCGGCCTTTTGGCTAAGATCAAGTGTAGTATCTGTTCTTATCAGTTTAATATCTGATACGTCCCCTATCTGGGGACCATATATTAAATGGATTTTTAGAACAGGGAGATGGAAATAGAGCTTGCTCTGTCCACTCCACGCATTGACCTGGTATTGCAGTATTTCCAGGACCGGTGCACCCTTTCCTTATGTGTTGACTAAAAGCAGATTCCAAAAGTGTTTTTTGTCTTTGCTATTGTTTCTGTCTTTCTGAAGGGATCTCCCCTTTTAATCCCATTATTTCAACACCTGTTGGACAATGCATGAGTGATAATGAGCTCATTGATTAAATGCAATTAATGAATAGATTGCCACCTCTTGTTGTGTGTCGTCTGTGTTTCTGTGTTTCCGGCATTTCACATTGGAACACCTCATTCACCTTCCTTGTCTTCTCTCCGCCCTCCCTTTTAGGTAAGTTAAAGAGCTGCACCTGAGCCAGCCACTGATTGATTGATTGATTGATTGATTGATTGATTGATGCAGCACAACAGTCAAATAGTGGAGTGGAGTAGGGGAACAGCAAACAGCCAATAAAGCAGCCCGCCCGCTCGCCTGCCCGCCACAATGGACCTACCTGTGTACACTAGATGGATGTGATGGAATGTACTGTCGTCCCTACATTTCAAGAAGAAGTAAGAATTGCAGTTGCAACAAAGCCTTGCTTGCCTACAAAGAGAGCAGCAATTTGGATTTGTTACTATGTTACCTAGAAGAATAACAAACTGTGCAAGGATGGAGGTTGTAGGAGCAAGGAGAAGTTGTCTGTAAAGTTGGTGGATGCCTATTTTCCATTTTGCAGTCCCTTGTCTCCCTCTTGTGGCCTCCTGGAGGCAACTAGCTGTGCAAAAAAAAGACAGCCTGGCGGCCGGCTGTTGCAGTGTTGCCCTCTCAGGCAACACTGAGTGACTGACTGAGCCTCACCGTCTTATATAAAGTTCAGACGGAACTTTGCACGTGTCATAGTGGAGCCCTCAGGATTCCAGAGCCAGCTTTCTGACATCATAATGGGGCCTCAGAGATAAAAGCCTGGGCCCAGGCAGTGTTGGTCAGTGCTGCTCAGCAGGCAGCACTGGACTGGACTGGATTACAGCTGATACAAGGTGTGAAGGAACAAGGGGTGGCTGTGGGCATGCACTTGCTGCCGCTGCCAGTGTTTATCTGCATGGCAGCAGGGCATTTGGGCGTTGCCAGGAAGGCGTTTTTATGTAGATTCCTCCTCTTTCAGCACTGCATTGTGGTGCAAGCAAAAGAAGCAAATCCTGTCTGGCTTCCTCTCCGGCCGTTATTCACCTCCCGTGTAGCTGTGAGTGTGTGAGCCTGCAGGGCCCCATGGAATTGCCTAGAAGTAGGCTGAATCGCTGCAAGGGCTGAACAGCAGTATCGGGCAGGCTCGGGCAACGCGCGGCCCGTTCGGGTTATCGCTTCTCGGCCTTTTGGCTAAGATCAAGTGTAGTATCTGTTCTTATCAGTTTAATATCTGATACGTCCCCTATCTGGGGACCATATATTAAATGGATTTTTAGAACAGGGAGATGGAAATAGAGCTTGCTCTGTCCACTCCACGCATTGACCTGGTATTTCAGTATTTCCAGGACCGGTGCACCCTTTCCTTATGTGTTGACTAAAAGCAGATTCCAAAAGTGTTTTTTGTCTTTGCTATTGTTTCTGTCTTTCTGAAGGGATCTCCCCTTTTAATCCCATTATTTCAACACCTGTTGGACAATGCATGAGTGATAATGAGCTCATTGATTAAATGCAATTAATGAATAGATTGCCACCTCTTGTTGTGTGTCGTCTGTGTTTCTGTGTTTCCGGCATTTCACATTGGAACACCTCATTCACCTTCCTTGTCTTCTCTCCGCCCTCCCTTTTAGGTAAGTTAAAGAGCTGCACCTGAGCCAGCCACTGATTGATTGATTGATTGATTGATTGATTGATTGATGCAGCACAACAGTCAAATAGTGGAGTGGAGTAGGGGAACAGCAAACAGCCAATAAAGCAGCCCGCCCGCTCGCCTGCCCGCCACAATGGACCTACCTGTGTACACTAGATGGATGTGATGGAATGTACTGTCGTCCCTACATTTCAAGAAGAAGTAAGAATTGCAGTTGCAACAAAGCCTTGCTTGCCTACAAAGAGAGCAGCAATTTGGATTTGTTACTATGTTACCTAGAAGAATAACAAACTGTGCAAGGATGGAGGTTGTAGGAGCAAGGAGAAGTTGTCTGTAAAGTTGGTGGATGCCTATTTTCCATTTTGCAGTCCCTTGTCTCCCTCTTGTGGCCTCCTGGAGGCAACTAGCTGTGCAAAAAAAAGACAGCCTGGCGGCCGGCTGTTGCAGTGTTGCCCTCTCAGGCAACACTGAGTGACTGACTGAGCCTCACCGTCTTATATAAAGTTCAGACGGAACTTTGCACGTGTCATAGTGGAGCCCTCAGGATTCCAGAGCCAGCTTTCTGACATCATAATGGGGCCTCAGAGATAAAAGCCTGGGCCCAGGCAGTGTTGGTCAGTGCTGCTCAGCAGGCAGCACTGGACTGGACTGGATTACAGCTGATACAAGGTGTGAAGGAACAAGGGGTGGCTGTGGGCATGCACTTGCTGCCGCTGCCAGTGTTTATCTGCATGGCAGCAGGGCATTTGGGCGTTGCCAGGAAGGCGTTTTTATGTAGATTCCTCCTCTTTCAGCACTGCATTGTGGTGCAAGCAAAAGAAGCAAATCCTGTCTGGCTTCCTCTCCGGCCGTTATTCACCTCCCGTGTAGCTGTGAGTGTGTGAGCCTGCAGGGCCCCATGGAATTGCCTAGAAGTAGGCTGAATCGCTGCAAGGGCTGAACAGCAGTATCGGGCAGGCTCGGGCAACGCGCGGCCCGTTCGGGTTATCGCTTCTCGGCCTTTTGGCTAAGATCAAGTGTAGTATCTGTTCTTATCAGTTTAATATCTGATACGTCCCCTATCTGGGGACCATATATTAAATGGATTTTTAGAACAGGGAGATGGAAATAGAGCTTGCTCTGTCCACTCCACGCATTGACCTGGTATTGCAGTATTTCCAGGACCGGTGCACCCTTTCCTTATGTGTTGACTAAAAGCAGATTCCAAAAGTGTTTTTTGTCTTTGCTATTGTTTCTGTCTTTCTGAAGGGATCTCCCCTTTTAATCCCATTATTTCAACACCTGTTGGACAATGCATGAGTGATAATGAGCTCATTGATTAAATGCAATTAATGAATAGATTGCCACCTCTTGTTGTGTGTCGTCTGTGTTTCTGTGTTTCCGGCATTTCACATTGGAACACCTCATTCACCTTCCTTGTCTTCTCTCCGCCCTCCCTTTTAGGTAAGTTAAAGAGCTGCACCTGAGCCAGCCACTGATTGATTGATTGATTGATTGATTGATTGATTGATTGATTGATGCAGCACAACAGTCAAATAGTGGAGTGGAGTAGGGGAACAGCAAACAGCCAATAAAGCAGCCCGCCCGCTCGCCTGCCCGCCACAATGGACCTACCTGTGTACACTAGATGGATGTGATGGAATGTACTGTCGTCCCTACATTTCAAGAAGAAGTAAGAATTGCAGTTGCAACAAAGCCTTGCTTGCCTACAAAGAGAGCAGCAATTTGGATTTGTTACTATGTTACCTAGAAGAATAACAAACTGTGCAAGGATGGAGGTTGTAGGAGCAAGGAGAAGTTGTCTGTAAAGTTGGTGGATGCCTATTTTCCATTTTGCAGTCCCTTGTCTCCCTCTTGTGGCCTCCTGGAGGCAACTAGCTGTGCAAAAAAAAGACAGCCTGGCGGCCGGCTGTTGCAGTGTTGCCCTCTCAGGCAACACTGAGTGACTGACTGAGCCTCACCGTCTTATATAAAGTTCAGACGGAACTTTGCACGTGTCATAGTGGAGCCCTCAGGATTCCAGAGCCAGCTTTCTGACATCATAATGGGGCCTCAGAGATAAAAGCCTGGGCCCAGGCAGTGTTGGTCAGTGCTGCTCAGCAGGCAGCACTGGACTGGACTGGATTACAGCTGATACAAGGTGTGAAGGAACAAGGGGTGGCTGTGGGCATGCACTTGCTGCCGCTGCCAGTGTTTATCTGCATGGCAGCAGGGCATTTGGGCGTTGCCAGGAAGGCGTTTTTATGTAGATTCCTCCTCTTTCAGCACTGCATTGTGGTGCAAGCAAAAGAAGCAAATCCTGTCTGGCTTCCTCTCCGGCCGTTATTCACCTCCCGTGTAGCTGTGAGTGTGTGAGCCTGCAGGGCCCCATGGAATTGCCTAGAAGTAGGCTGAATCGCTGCAAGGGCTGAACAGCAGTATCGGGCAGGCTCGGGCAACGCGCGGCCCGTTCGGGTTATCGCTTCTCGGCCTTTTGGCTAAGATCAAGTGTAGTATCTGTTCTTATCAGTTTAATATCTGATATGTCCCCTATCTGGGGACCATATATTAAATGGATTTTTAGAACAGGGAGATGGAAATAGAGCTTGCTCTGTCCACTCCACGCATTGACCTGGTATTGCAGTATTTCCAGGACCGGTGCACCCTTTCCTTATGTGTTGACTAAAAGCAGATTCCAAAAGTGTTTTTTGTCTTTGCTATTGTTTCTGTCTTTCTGAAGGGATCTCCCCTTTTAATCCCATTATTTCAACACCTGTTGGACAATGCATGAGTGATAATGAGCTCATTGATTAAATGCAATTAATGAATAGATTGCCACCTCTTGTTGTGTGTCGTCTGTGTTTCTGTGTTTCCGGCATTTCACATTGGAACACCTCATTCACCTTCCTTGTCTTCTCTCCGCCCTCCCTTTTAGGTAAGTTAAAGAGCTGCACCTGAGCCAGCCACTGATTGATTGATTGATTGATTGATTGATTGATTGATTGATTGATTGATGCAGCACAACAGTCAAATAGTGGAGTGGAGTAGGGGAACAGCAAACAGCCAATAAAGCAGCCCGCCCGCTCGCCTGCCCGCCACAATGGACCTACCTGTGTACACTAGATGGATGTGATGGAATGTACTGTCGTCCCTACATTTCAAGAAGTAAGAATTGCAGTTGCAACAAAGCCTTGCTTGCCTACAAAGAGAGCAGCAATTTGGATTTGTTACTATGTTACCTAGAAGAATAACAAACTGTGCAAGGATGGAGGTTGTAGGAGCAAGGAGAAGTTGTCTGTAAAGTTGGTGGATGCCTATTTTCCATTTTGCAGTCCCTTGTCTCCCTCTTGTGGCCTCCTGGAGGCAACTAGCTGTGCAAAAAAAAGACAGCCTGGCGGCCGGCTGTTGCAGTGTTGCCCTCTCAGGCAACACTGAGTGACTGACTGAGCCTCACCGTCTTATATAAAGTTCAGACGGAACTTTGCACGTGTCATAGTGGAGCCCTCAGGATTCCAGAGCCAGCTTTCTGACATCATAATGGGGCCTCAGAGATAAAAGCCTGGGCCCAGGCAGTGTTGGTCAGTGCTGCTCAGCAGGCAGCACTGGACTGGACTGGATTACAGCTGATACAAGGTGTGAAGGAACAAGGGGTGGCTGTGGGCATGCACTTGCTGCCGCTGCCAGTGTTTATCTGCATGGCAGCAGGGCATTTGGGCGTTGCCAGGAAGGCGTTTTTATGTAGATTCCTCCTCTTTCAGCACTGCATTGTGGTGCAAGCAAAAGAAGCAAATCCTGTCTGGCTTCCTCTCCGGCCTTTATTCACCTCCCGTGTAGCTGTGAGTGTGTGAGCCTGCAGGGCCCCATGGAATTGCCTAGAAGTAGGCTGAATCGCTGCAAGGGCTGAACAGCAGTATCGGGCAGGCTCGGGCAACGCGCGGCCCGTTCGGGTTATCGCTTCTCGGCCTTTTGGCTAAGATCAAGTGTAGTATCTGTTCTTATCAGTTTAATATCTGATACGTCCCCTATCTGGGGACCATATATTAAATGGATTTTTAGAACAGGGAGATGGAAATAGAGCTTGCTCTGTCCACTCCACGCATTGACCTGGTATTGCAGTATTTCCAGGACCGGTGCACCCTTTCCTTATGTGTTGACTAAAAGCAGATTCCAAAAGTGTTTTTTGTCTTTGCTATTGTTTCTGTCTTTCTGAAGGGATCTCCCCTTTTAATCCCATTATTTCAACACCTGTTGGACAATGCATGAGTGATAATGAGCTCATTGATTAAATGCAATTAATGAATAGATTGCCACCTCTTGTTGTGTGTCGTCTGTGTTTCTGTGTTTCCGGCATTTCACATTGGAACACCTCATTCACCTTCCTTGTCTTCTCTCCGCCCTCCCTTTTAGGTAAGTTAAAGAGCTGCACCTGAGCCAGCCACTGATTGATTGATTGATTGATTGATTGATTGATTGATTGATTGATTGATGCAGCACAACAGTCAAATAGTGGAGTGGAGTAGGGGAACAGCAAACAGCCAATAAAGCAGCCCGCCCGCTCGCCTGCCCGCCACAATGGACCTACCTGTGTACACTAGATGGATGTGATGGAATGTACTGTCGTCCCTACATTTCAAGAAGAAGTAAGAATTGCAGTTGCAACAAAGCCTTGCTTGCCTACAAAGAGAGCAGCAATTTGGATTTGTTACTATGTTACCTAGAAGAATAACAAACTGTGCAAGGATGGAGGTTGTAGGAGCAAGGAGAAGTTGTCTGTAAAGTTGGTGGATGCCTATTTTCCATTTTGCAGTCCCTTGTCTCCCTCTTGTGGCCTCCTGGAGGCAACTAGCTGTGCAAAAAAAAGACAGCCTGGCGGCCGGCTGTTGCAGTGTTGCCCTCTCAGGCAACACTGAGTGACTGACTGAGCCTCACCGTCTTATATAAAGTTCAGACGGAACTTTGCACGTGTCATAGTGGAGCCCTCAGGATTCCAGAGCCAGCTTTCTGACATCATAATGGGGCCTCAGAGATAAAAGCCTGGGCCCAGGCAGTGTTGGTCAGTGCTGCTCAGCAGGCAGCACTGGACTGGACTGGATTACAGCTGATACAAGGTGTGAAGGAACAAGGGGTGGCTGTGGGCATGCACTTGCTGCCGCTGCCAGTGTTTATCTGCATGGCAGCAGGGCATTTGGGCGTTGCCAGGAAGGCGTTTTTATGTAGATTCCTCCTCTTTCAGCACTGCATTGTGGTGCAAGCAAAAGAAGCAAATCCTGTCTGGCTTCCTCTCCGGCCTTTATTCACCTCCCGTGTAGCTGTGAGTGTGTGAGCCTGCAGGGCCCCATGGAATTGCCTAGAAGTAGGCTGAATCGCTGCAAGGGCTGAACAGCAGTATCGGGCAGGCTCGGGCAACGCGCGGCCCGTTCGGGTTATCGCTTCTCGGCCTTTTGGCTAAGATCAAGTGTAGTATCTGTTCTTATCAGTTTAATATCTGATACGTCCCCTATCTGGGGACCATATATTAAATGGATTTTTAGAACAGGGAGATGGAAATAGAGCTTGCTCTGTCCACTCCACGCATTGACCTGGTATTGCAGTATTTCCAGGACCGGTGCACCCTTTCCTTATGTGTTGACTAAAAGCAGATTCCAAAAGTGTTTTTTGTCTTTGCTATTGTTTCTGTCTTTCTGAAGGGATCTCCCCTTTTAATCCCATTATTTCAACACCTGTTGGACAATGCATGAGTGATAATGAGCTCATTGATTAAATGCAATTAATGAATAGATTGCCACCTCTTGTTGTGTGTCGTCTGTGTTTCTGTGTTTCCGGCATTTCACATTGGAACACCTCATTCACCTTCCTTGTCTTCTCTCCGCCCTCCCTTTTAGGTAAGTTAAAGAGCTGCACCTGAGCCAGCCACTGATTGATTGATTGATTGATTGATTGATTGATTGATTGATTGATTGATGCAGCACAACAGTCAAATAGTGGAGTGGAGTAGGGGAACAGCAAACAGCCAATAAAGCAGCCCGCCCGCTCGCCTGCCCGCCACAATGGACCTACCTGTGTACACTAGATGGATGTGATGGAATGTACTGTCGTCCCTACATTTCAAGAAGAAGTAAGAATTGCAGTTGCAACAAAGCCTTGCTTGCCTACAAAGAGAGCAGCAATTTGGATTTGTTACTATGTTACCTAGAAGAATAACAAACTGTGCAAGGATGGAGGTTGTAGGAGCAAGGAGAAGTTGTCTGTAAAGTTGGTGGATGCCTATTTTCCATTTTGCAGTCCCTTGTCTCCCTCTTGTGGCCTCCTGGAGGCAACTAGCTGTGCAAAAAAAAGACAGCCTGGCGGCCGGCTGTTGCAGTGTTGCCCTCTCAGGCAACACTGAGTGACTGACTGAGCCTCACCGTCTTATATAAAGTTCAGACGGAACTTTGCACGTGTCATAGTGGAGCCCTCAGGATTCCAGAGCCAGCTTTCTGACATCATAATGGGGCCTCAGAGATAAAAGCCTGGGCCCAGGCAGTGTTGGTCAGTGCTGCTCAGCAGGCAGCACTGGACTGGACTGGATTACAGCTGATACAAGGTGTGAAGGAACAAGGGGTGGCTGTGGGCATGCACTTGCTGCCGCTGCCAGTGTTTATCTGCATGGCAGCAGGGCATTTGGGCGTTGCCAGGAAGGCGTTTTTATGTAGATTCCTCCTCTTTCAGCACTGCATTGTGGTGCAAGCAAAAGAAGCAAATCCTGTCTGGCTTCCTCTCCGGCCTTTATTCACCTCCCGTGTAGCTGTGAGTGTGTGAGCCTGCAGGGCCCCATGGAATTGCCTAGAAGTAGGCTGAATCGCTGCAAGGGCTGAACAGCAGTATCGGGCAGGCTCGGGCAACGCGCGGCCCGTTCGGGTTATCGCTTCTCGGCCTTTTGGCTAAGATCAAGTGTAGTATCTGTTCTTATCAGTTTAATATCTGATACGTCCCCTATCTGGGGACCATATATTAAATGGATTTTTAGAACAGGGAGATGGAAATAGAGCTTGCTCTGTCCACTCCACGCATTGACCTGGTATTGCAGTATTTCCAGGACCGGTGCACCCTTTCCTTATGTGTTGACTAAAAGCAGATTCCAAAAGTGTTTTTTGTCTTTGCTATTGTTTCTGTCTTTCTGAAGGGATCTCCCCTTTTAATCCCATTATTTCAACACCTGTTGGACAATGCATGAGTGATAATGAGCTCATTGATTAAATGCAATTAATGAATAGATTGCCACCTCTTGTTGTGTGTCGTCTGTGTTTCTGTGTTTCCGGCATTTCACATTGGAACACCTCATTCACCTTCCTTGTCTTCTCTCCGCCCTCCCTTTTAGGTAAGTTAAAGAGCTGCACCTGAGCCAGCCACTGATCGATTGATTGATTGATTGATTGATTGATTGATTGATTGATTGATTGATTGATTGATTGATTGATGCAGCACAACAGTCAAATAGTGGAGTGGAGTAGGGGAACAGCAAACAGCCAATAAAGCAGCCCGCCCGCTCGCCTGCCCGCCACAATGGACCTACCTGTGTACACTAGATGGATGTGATGGAATGTACTGTCGTCCCTACATTTCAAGAAGAAGTAAGAATTGCAGTTGCAACAAAGCCTTGCTTGCCTACAAAGAGAGCAGCAATTTGGATTTGTTACTATGTTACCTAGAAGAATAACAAACTGTGCAAGGATGGAGGTTGTAGGAGCAAGGAGAAGTTGTCTGTAAAGTTGGTGGATGCCTATTTTCCATTTTGCAGTCCCTTGTCTCCCTCTTGTGGCCTCCTGGAGGCAACTAGCTGTGCAAAAAAAAGACAGCCTGGCGGCCGGCTGTTGCAGTGTTGCCCTCTCAGGCAACACTGAGTGACTGACTGAGCCTCACCGTCTTATATAAAGTTCAGACGGAACTTTGCACGTGTCATAGTGGAGCCCTCAGGATTCCAGAGCCAGCTTTCTGACATCATAATGGGGCCTCAGAGATAAAAGCCTGGGCCCAGGCAGTGTTGGTCAGTGCTGCTCAGCAGGCAGCACTGGACTGGACTGGATTACAGCTGATACAAGGTGTGAAGGAACAAGGGGTGGCTGTGGGCATGCACTTGCTGCCGCTGCCAGTGTTTATCTGCATGGCAGCAGGGCATTTGGGCGTTGCCAGGAAGGCGTTTTTATGTAGATTCCTCCTCTTTCAGCACTGCATTGTGGTGCAAGCAAAAGAAGCAAATCCTGTCTGGCTTCCTCTCCGGCCTTTATTCACCTCCCGTGTAGCTGTGAGTGTGTGAGCCTGCAGGGCCCCATGGAATTGCCTAGAAGTAGGCTGAATCGCTGCAAGGGCTGAACAGCAGTATCGGGCAGGCTCGGGCAACGCGCGGCCCGTTCGGGTTATCGCTTCTCGGCCTTTTGGCTAAGATCAAGTGTAGTATCTGTTCTTATCAGTTTAATATCTGATACGTCCCCTATCTGGGGACCATATATTAAATGGATTTTTAGAACAGGGAGATGGAAATAGAGCTTGCTCTGTCCACTCCACGCATTGACCTGGTATTGCAGTATTTCCAGGACCGGTGCACCCTTTCCTTATGTGTTGACTAAAAGCAGATTCCAAAAGTGTTTTTTGTCTTTGCTATTGTTTCTGTCTTTCTGAAGGGATCTCCCCTTTTAATCCCATTATTTCAACACCTGTTGGACAATGCATGAGTGATAATGAGCTCATTGATTAAATGCAATTAATGAATAGATTGCCACCTCTTGTTGTGTGTCGTCTGTGTTTCTGTGTTTCCGGCATTTCACATTGGAACACCTCATTCACCTTCCTTGTCTTCTCTCCGCCCTCCCTTTTAGGTAAGTTAAAGAGCTGCACCTGAGCCAGCCACTGATTGATTGATTGATTGATTGATTGATTGATTGATTGATTGATTGATGCAGCACAACAGTCAAATAGTGGAGTGGAGTAGGGGAACAGCAAACAGCCAATAAAGCAGCCCGCCCGCTCGCCTGCCCGCCACAATGGACCTACCTGTGTACACTAGATGGATGTGATGGAATGTACTGTCGTCCCTACATTTCAAGAAGAAGTAAGAATTGCAGTTGCAACAAAGCCTTGCTTGCCTACAAAGAGAGCAGCAATTTGGATTTGTTACTATGTTACCTAGAAGAATAACAAACTGTGCAAGGATGGAGGTTGTAGGAGCAAGGAGAAGTTGTCTGTAAAGTTGGTGGATGCCTATTTTCCATTTTGCAGTCCCTTGTCTCCCTCTTGTGGCCTCCTGGAGGCAACTAGCTGTGCAAAAAAAAGACAGCCTGGCGGCCGGCTGTTGCAGTGTTGCCCTCTCAGGCAACACTGAGTGACTGACTGAGCCTCACCGTCTTATATAAAGTTCAGACGGAACTTTGCACGTGTCATAGTGGAGCCCTCAGGATTCCAGAGCCAGCTTTCTGACATCATAATGGGGCCTCAGAGATAAAAGCCTGGGCCCAGGCAGTGTTGGTCAGTGCTGCTCAGCAGGCAGCACTGGACTGGACTGGATTACAGCTGATACAAGGTGTGAAGGAACAAGGGGTGGCTGTGGGCATGCACTTGCTGCCGCTGCCAGTGTTTATCTGCATGGCAGCAGGGCATTTGGGCGTTGCCAGGAAGGCGTTTTTATGTAGATTCCTCCTCTTTCAGCACTGCATTGTGGTGCAAGCAAAAGAAGCAAATCCTGTCTGGCTTCCTCTCCGGCCTTTATTCACCTCCCGTGTAGCTGTGAGTGTGTGAGCCTGCAGGGCCCCATGGAATTGCCTAGAAGTAGGCTGAATCGCTGCAAGGGCTGAACAGCAGTATCGGGCAGGCTCGGGCAACGCGCGGCCCGTTCGGGTTATCGCTTCTCGGCCTTTTGGCTAAGATCAAGTGTAGTATCTGTTCTTATCAGTTTAATATCTGATACGTCCCCTATCTGGGGACCATATATTAAATGGATTTTTAGAACAGGGAGATGGAAATAGAGCTTGCTCTGTCCACTCCACGCATTGACCTGGTATTGCAGTATTTCCAGGACCGGTGCACCCTTTCCTTATGTGTTGACTAAAAGCAGATTCCAAAAGTGTTTTTTGTCTTTGCTATTGTTTCTGTCTTTCTGAAGGGATCTCCCCTTTTAATCCCATTATTTCAACACCTGTTGGACAATGCATGAGTGATAATGAGCTCATTGATTAAATGCAATTAATGAATAGATTGCCACCTCTTGTTGTGTGTCGTCTGTGTTTCTGTGTTTCCGGCATTTCACATTGGAACACCTCATTCACCTTCCTTGTCTTCTCTCCGCCCTCCCTTTTAGGTAAGTTAAAGAGCTGCACCTGAGCCAGCCACTGATTGATTGATTGATTGATTGATTGATTGATTGATTGATTGATTGATTGATGCAGCACAACAGTCAAATAGTGGAGTGGAGTAGGGGAACAGCAAACAGCCAATAAAGCAGCCCGCCCGCTCGCCTGCCCGCCACAATGGACCTACCTGTGTACACTAGATGGATGTGATGGAATGTACTGTCGTCCCTACATTTCAAGAAGAAGTAAGAATTGCAGTTGCAACAAAGCCTTGCTTGCCTACAAAGAGAGCAGCAATTTGGATTTGTTACTATGTTACCTAGAAGAATAACAAACTGTGCAAGGATGGAGGTTGTAGGAGCAAGGAGAAGTTGTCTGTAAAGTTGGTGGATGCCTATTTTCCATTTTGCAGTCCCTTGTCTCCCTCTTGTGGCCTCCTGGAGGCAACTAGCTGTGCAAAAAAAAGACAGCCTGGCGGCCGGCTGTTGCAGTGTTGCCCTCTCAGGCAACACTGAGTGACTGACTGAGCCTCACCGTCTTATATAAAGTTCAGACGGAACTTTGCACGTGTCATAGTGGAGCCCTCAGGATTCCAGAGCCAGCTTTCTGACATCATAATGGGGCCTCAGAGATAAAAGCCTGGGCCCAGGCAGTGTTGGTCAGTGCTGCTCAGCAGGCAGCACTGGACTGGACTGGATTACAGCTGATACAAGGTGTGAAGGAACAAGGGGTGGCTGTGGGCATGCACTTGCTGCCGCTGCCAGTGTTTATCTGCATGGCAGCAGGGCATTTGGGCGTTGCCAGGAAGGCGTTTTTATGTAGATTCCTCCTCTTTCAGCACTGCATTGTGGTGCAAGCAAAAGAAGCAAATCCTGTCTGGCTTCCTCTCCGGCCTTTATTCACCTCCCGTGTAGCTGTGAGTGTGTGAGCCTGCAGGGCCCCATGGAATTGCCTAGAAGTAGGCTGAATCGCTGCAAGGGCTGAACAGCAGTATCGGGCAGGCTCGGGCAACGCGCGGCCCGTTCGGGTTATCGCTTCTCGGCCTTTTGGCTAAGATCAAGTGTAGTATCTGTTCTTATCAGTTTAATATCTGATACGTCCCCTATCTGGGGACCATATATTAAATGGATTTTTAGAACAGGGAGATGGAAATAGAGCTTGCTCTGTCCACTCCACGCATTGACCTGGTATTGCAGTATTTCCAGGACCGGTGCACCCTTTCCTTATGTGTTGACTAAAAGCAGATTCCAAAAGTGTTTTTTGTCTTTGCTATTGTTTCTGTCTTTCTGAAGGGATCTCCCCTTTTAATCCCATTATTTCAACACCTGTTGGACAATGCATGAGTGATAATGAGCTCATTGATTAAATGCAATTAATGAATAGATTGCCACCTCTTGTTGTGTGTCGTCTGTGTTTCTGTGTTTCCGGCATTTCACATTGGAACACCTCATTCACCTTCCTTGTCTTCTCTCCGCCCTCCCTTTTAGGTAAGTTAAAGAGCTGCACCTGAGCCAGCCACTGATTGATTGATTGATTGATTGATTGATTGATTGATTGATTGATTGATTGATTGATGCAGCACAACAGTCAAATAGTGGAGTGGAGTAGGGGAACAGCAAACAGCCAATAAAGCAGCCCGCCCGCTCGCCTGCCCGCCACAATGGACCTACCTGTGTACACTAGATGGATGTGATGGAATGTACTGTCGTCCCTACATTTCAAGAAGAAGTAAGAATTGCAGTTGCAACAAAGCCTTGCTTGCCTACAAAGAGAGCAGCAATTTGGATTTGTTACTATGTTACCTAGAAGAATAACAAACTGTGCAAGGATGGAGGTTGTAGGAGCAAGGAGAAGTTGTCTGTAAAGTTGGTGGATGCCTATTTTCCATTTTGCAGTCCCTTGTCTCCCTCTTGTGGCCTCCTGGAGGCAACTAGCTGTGCAAAAAAAAGACAGCCTGGCGGCCGGCTGTTGCAGTGTTGCCCTCTCAGGCAACACTGAGTGACTGACTGAGCCTCACCGTCTTATATAAAGTTCAGACGGAACTTTGCACGTGTCATAGTGGAGCCCTCAGGATTCCAGAGCCAGCTTTCTGACATCATAATGGGGCCTCAGAGATAAAAGCCTGGGCCCAGGCAGTGTTGGTCAGTGCTGCTCAGCAGGCAGCACTGGACTGGACTGGATTACAGCTGATACAAGGTGTGAAGGAACAAGGGGTGGCTGTGGGCATGCACTTGCTGCCGCTGCCAGTGTTTATCTGCATGGCAGCAGGGCATTTGGGCGTTGCCAGGAAGGCGTTTTTATGTAGATTCCTCCTCTTTCAGCACTGCATTGTGGTGCAAGCAAAAGAAGCAAATCCTGTCTGGCTTCCTCTCCGGCCTTTATTCACCTCCCGTGTAGCTGTGAGTGTGTGAGCCTGCAGGGCCCCATGGAATTGCCTAGAAGTAGGCTGAATCGCTGCAAGGGCTGAACAGCAGTATCGGGCAGGCTCGGGCAACGCGCGGCCCGTTCGGGTTATCGCTTCTCGGCCTTTTGGCTAAGATCAAGTGTAGTATCTGTTCTTATCAGTTTAATATCTGATACGTCCCCTATCTGGGGACCATATATTAAATGGATTTTTAGAACAGGGAGATGGAAATAGAGCTTGCTCTGTCCACTCCACGCATTGACCTGGTATTGCAGTATTTCCAGGACCGGTGCACCCTTTCCTTATGTGTTGACTAAAAGCAGATTCCAAAAGTGTTTTTTGTCTTTGCTATTGTTTCTGTCTTTCTGAAGGGATCTCCCCTTTTAATCCCATTATTTCAACACCTGTTGGACAATGCATGAGTGATAATGAGCTCATTGATTAAATGCAATTAATGAATAGATTGCCACCTCTTGTTGTGTGTCGTCTGTGTTTCTGTGTTTCCGGCATTTCACATTGGAACACCTCATTCACCTTCCTTGTCTTCTCTCCGCCCTCCCTTTTAGGTAAGTTAAAGAGCTGCACCTGAGCCAGCCACTTGATTGATTGATTGATTGATTGATTGATTGATTGATTGATTGATTGATTGATTGATTGATGCAGCACAACAGTCAAATAGTGGAGTGGAGTAGGGGAACAGCAAACAGCCAATAAAGCAGCCCGCCCGCTCGCCTGCCCGCCACAATGGACCTACCTGTGTACACTAGATGGATGTGATGGAATGTACTGTCGTCCCTACATTTCAAGAAGAAGTAAGAATTGCAGTTGCAACAAAGCCTTGCTTGCCTACAAAGAGAGCAGCAATTTGGATTTGTTACTATGTTACCTAGAAGAATAACAAACTGTGCAAGGATGGAGGTTGTAGGAGCAAGGAGAAGTTGTCTGTAAAGTTGGTGGATGCCTATTTTCCATTTTGCAGTCCCTTGTCTCCCTCTTGTGGCCTCCTGGAGGCAACTAGCTGTGCAAAAAAAAGACAGCCTGGCGGCCGGCTGTTGCAGTGTTGCCCTCTCAGGCAACACTGAGTGACTGACTGAGCCTCACCGTCTTATATAAAGTTCAGACGGAACTTTGCACGTGTCATAGTGGAGCCCTCAGGATTCCAGAGCCAGCTTTCTGACATAATAATGGGGCCTCAGAGATAAAAGCCTGGGCCCAGGCAGTGTTGGTCAGTGCTGCTCAGCAGGCAGCACTGGACTGGACTGGATTACAGCTGATACAAGGTGTGAAGGAACAAGGGGTGGCTGTGGGCATGCACTTGCTGCCGCTGCCAGTGTTTATCTGCATGGCAGCAGGGCATTTGGGCGTTGCCAGGAAGGCGTTTTTATGTAGATTCCTCCTCTTTCAGCACTGCATTGTGGTGCAAGCAAAAGAAGCAAATCCTGTCTGGCTTCCTCTCCGGCCTTTATTCACCTCCCGTGTAGCTGTGAGTGTGTGAGCCTGCAGGGCCCCATGGAATTGCCTAGAAGTAGGCTGAATCGCTGCAAGGGCTGAACAGCAGTATCGGGCAGGCTCGGGCAACGCGCGGCCCGTTCGGGTTATCGCTTCTCGGCCTTTTGGCTAAGATCAAGTGTAGTATCTGTTCTTATCAGTTTAATATCTGATACGTCCCCTATCTGGGGACCATATATTAAATGGATTTTTAGAACAGGGAGATGGAAATAGAGCTTGCTCTGTCCACTCCACGCATTGACCTGGTATTGCAGTATTTCCAGGACCGGTGCACCCTTTCCTTATGTGTTGACTAAAAGCAGATTCCAAAAGTGTTTTTTGTCTTTGCTATTGTTTCTGTCTTTCTGAAGGGATCTCCCCTTTTAATCCCATTATTTCAACACCTGTTGGACAATGCATGAGTGATAATGAGCTCATTGATTAAATGCAATTAATGAATAGATTGCCACCTCTTGTTGTGTGTCGTCTGTGTTTCTGTGTTTCCGGCATTTCACATTGGAACACCTCATTCACCTTCCTTGTCTTCTCTCCGCCCTCCCTTTTAGGTAAGTTAAAGAGCTGCACCTGAGCCAGCCACTGATTGATTGATTGATTGATTGATTGATTGATTGATTGATTGATTGATTGATTGATGCAGCACAACAGTCAAATAGTGGAGTGGAGTAGGGGAACAGCAAACAGCCAATAAAGCAGCCCGCCCGCTCGCCTGCCCGCCACAATGGACCTACCTGTGTACACTAGATGGATGTGATGGAATGTACTGTCGTCCCTACATTTCAAGAAGTAAGAATTGCAGTTGCAACAAAGCCTTGCTTGCCTACAAAGAGAGCAGCAATTTGGATTTGTTACTATGTTACCTAGAAGAATAACAAACTGTGCAAGGATGGAGGTTGTAGGAGCAAGGAGAAGTTGTCTGTAAAGTTGGTGGATGCCTATTTTCCATTTTGCAGTCCCTTGTCTCCCTCTTGTGGCCTCCTGGAGGCAACTAGCTGTGCAAAAAAAAGACAGCCTGGCGGCCGGCTGTTGCAGTGTTGCCCTCTCAGGCAACACTGAGTGACTGACTGAGCCTCACCGTCTTATATAAAGTTCAGACGGAACTTTGCACGTGTCATAGTGGAGCCCTCAGGATTCCAGAGCCAGCTTTCTGACATCATAATGGGGCCTCAGAGATAAAAGCCTGGGCCCAGGCAGTGTTGGTCAGTGCTGCTCAGCAGGCAGCACTGGACTGGACTGGATTACAGCTGATACAAGGTGTGAAGGAACAAGGGGTGGCTGTGGGCATGCACTTGCTGCCGCTGCCAGTGTTTATCTGCATGGCAGCAGGGCATTTGGGCGTTGCCAGGAAGGCGTTTTTATGTAGATTCCTCCTCTTTCAGCACTGCATTGTGGTGCAAGCAAAAGAAGCAAATCCTGTCTGGCTTCCTCTCCGGCCTTTATTCACCTCCCGTGTAGCTGTGAGTGTGTGAGCCTGCAGGGCCCCATGGAATTGCCTAGAAGTAGGCTGAATCGCTGCAAGG
Organism: Rhinoderma darwinii; assembly: GCF_050947455.1. Classification (NCBI taxonomy): domain Eukaryota; kingdom Metazoa; phylum Chordata; class Amphibia; order Anura; family Rhinodermatidae; genus Rhinoderma; species Rhinoderma darwinii. The sequence continues at coordinate 112,143 of NW_027464125.1, forward strand.
GCTGAACAGCAGTATCGGGCAGGCTCGGGCAACGCGCGGCCCGTTCGGGTTATCGCTTCTCGGCCTTTTGGCTAAGATCAAGTGTAGTATCTGTTCTTATCAGTTTAATATCTGATACGTCCCCTATCTGGGGACCATATATTAAATGGATTTTTAGAACAGGGAGATGGAAATAGAGCTTGCTCTGTCCACTCCACGCATTGACCTGGTATTGCAGTATTTCCAGGACCGGTGCACCCTTTCCTTATGTGTTGACTAAAAGCAGATTCCAAAAGTGTTTTTTGTCTTTGCTATTGTTTCTGTCTTTCTGAAGGGATCTCCCCTTTTAATCCCATTATTTCAACACCTGTTGGACAATGCATGAGTGATAATGAGCTCATTGATTAAATGCAATTAATGAATAGATTGCCACCTCTTGTTGTGTGTCGTCTGTGTTTCTGTGTTTCCGGCATTTCACATTGGAACACCTCATTCACCTTCCTTGTCTTCTCTCCGCCCTCCCTTTTAGGTAAGTTAAAGAGCTGCACCTGAGCCAGCCACTGATTGATTGATTGATTGATTGATTGATTGATTGATTGATTGATTGATTGATGCAGCACAACAGTCAAATAGTGGAGTGGAGTAGGGGAACAGCAAACAGCCAATAAAGCAGCCCGCCCGCTCGCCTGCCCGCCACAATGGACCTACCTGTGTACACTAGATGGATGTGATGGAATGTACTGTCGTCCCTACATTTCAAGAAGAAGTAAGAATTGCAGTTGCAACAAAGCCTTGCTTGCCTACAAAGAGAGCAGCAATTTGGATTTGTTACTATGTTACCTAGAAGAATAACAAACTGTGCAAGGATGGAGGTTGTAGGAGCAAGGAGAAGTTGTCTGTAAAGTTGGTGGATGCCTATTTTCCATTTTGCAGTCCCTTGTCTCCCTCTTGTGGCCTCCTGGAGGCAACTAGCTGTGCAAAAAAAAGACAGCCTGGCGGCCGGCTGTTGCAGTGTTGCCCTCTCAGGCAACACTGAGTGACTGACTGAGCCTCACCGTCTTATATAAAGTTCAGACGGAACTTTGCACGTGTCATAGTGGAGCCCTCAGGATTCCAGAGCCAGCTTTCTGACATCATAATGGGGCCTCAGAGATAAAAGCCTGGGCCCAGGCAGTGTTGGTCAGTGCTGCTCAGCAGGCAGCACTGGACTGGACTGGATTACAGCTGATACAAGGTGTGAAGGAACAAGGGGTGGCTGTGGGCATGCACTTGCTGCCGCTGCCAGTGTTTATCTGCATGGCAGCAGGGCATTTGGGCGTTGCCAGGAAGGCGTTTTTATGTAGATTCCTCCTCTTTCAGCACTGCATTGTGGTGCAAGCAAAAGAAGCAAATCCTGTCTGGCTTCCTCTCCGGCCTTTATTCACCTCCCGTGTAGCTGTGAGTGTGTGAGCCTGCAGGGCCCCATGGAATTGCCTAGAAGTAGGCTGAATCGCTGCAAGGGCTGAACAGCAGTATCGGGCAGGCTCGGGCAACGCGCGGCCCGTTCGGGTTATCGCTTCTCGGCCTTTTGGCTAAGATCAAGTGTAGTATCTGTTCTTATCAGTTTAATATCTGATACGTCCCCTATCTGGGGACCATATATTAAATGGATTTTTAGAACAGGGAGATGGAAATAGAGCTTGCTCTGTCCACTCCACGCATTGACCTGGTATTGCAGTATTTCCAGGACCGGTGCACCCTTTCCTTATGTGTTGACTAAAAGCAGATTCCAAAAGTGTTTTTTGTCTTTGCTATTGTTTCTGTCTTTCTGAAGGGATCTCCCCTTTTAATCCCATTATTTCAACACCTGTTGGACAATGCATGAGTGATAATGAGCTCATTGATTAAATGCAATTAATGAATAGATTGCCACCTCTTGTTGTGTGTCGTCTGTGTTTCTGTGTTTCCGGCATTTCACATTGGAACACCTCATTCACCTTCCTTGTCTTCTCTCCGCCCTCCCTTTTAGGTAAGTTAAAGAGCTGCACCTGAGCCAGCCACTGATTGATTGATTGATTGATTGATTGATTGATTGATTGATTGATTGATGCAGCACAACAGTCAAATAGTGGAGTGGAGTAGGGGAACAGCAAACAGCCAATAAAGCAGCCCGCCCGCTCGCCTGCCCGCCACAATGGACCTACCTGTGTACACTAGATGGATGTGATGGAATGTACTGTCGTCCCTACATTTCAAGAAGAAGTAAGAATTGCAGTTGCAACAAAGCCTTGCTTGCCTACAAAGAGAGCAGCAATTTGGATTTGTTACTATGTTACCTAGAAGAATAACAAACTGTGCAAGGATGGAGGTTGTAGGAGCAAGGAGAAGTTGTCTGTAAAGTTGGTGGATGCCTATTTTCCATTTTGCAGTCCCTTGTCTCCCTCTTGTGGCCTCCTGGAGGCAACTAGCTGTGCAAAAAAAAGACAGCCTGGCGGCCGGCTGTTGCAGTGTTGCCCTCTCAGGCAACACTGAGTGACTGACTGAGCCTCACCGTCTTATATAAAGTTCAGACGGAACTTTGCACGTGTCATAGTGGAGCCCTCAGGATTCCAGAGCCAGCTTTCTGACATCATAATGGGGCCTCAGAGATAAAAGCCTGGGCCCAGGCAGTGTTGGTCAGTGCTGCTCAGCAGGCAGCACTGGACTGGACTGGATTACAGCTGATACAAGGTGTGAAGGAACAAGGGGTGGCTGTGGGCATGCACTTGCTGCCGCTGCCAGTGTTTATCTGCATGGCAGCAGGGCATTTGGGCGTTGCCAGGAAGGCGTTTTTATGTAGATTCCTCCTCTTTCAGCACTGCATTGTGGTGCAAGCAAAAGAAGCAAATCCTGTCTGGCTTCCTCTCCGGCCTTTATTCACCTCCCGTGTAGCTGTGAGTGTGTGAGCCTGCAGGGCCCCATGGAATTGCCTAGAAGTAGGCTGAATCGCTGCAAGGGCTGAACAGCAGTATCGGGCAGGCTCGGGCAACGCGCGGCCCGTTCGGGTTATCGCTTCTCGGCCTTTTGGCTAAGATCAAGTGTAGTATCTGTTCTTATCAGTTTAATATCTGATACGTCCCCTATCTGGGGACCATATATTAAATGGATTTTTAGAACAGGGAGATGGAAATAGAGCTTGCTCTGTCCACTCCACGCATTGACCTGGTATTGCAGTATTTCCAGGACCGGTGCACCCTTTCCTTATGTGTTGACTAAAAGCAGATTCCAAAAGTGTTTTTTGTCTTTGCTATTGTTTCTGTCTTTCTGAAGGGATCTCCCCTTTTAATCCCATTATTTCAACACCTGTTGGACAATGCATGAGTGATAATGAGCTCATTGATTAAATGCAATTAATGAATAGATTGCCACCTCTTGTTGTGTGTCGTCTGTGTTTCTGTGTTTCCGGCATTTCACATTGGAACACCTCATTCACCTTCCTTGTCTTCTCTCCGCCCTCCCTTTTAGGTAAGTTAAAGAGCTGCACCTGAGCCAGCCACTGATTGATTGATTGATTGATTGATTGATTGATTGATTGATTGATTGATTGATTGATGCAGCACAACAGTCAAATAGTGGAGTGGAGTAGGGGAACAGCAAACAGCCAATAAAGCAGCCCGCCCGCTCGCCTGCCCGCCACAATGGACCTACCTGTGTACACTAGATGGATGTGATGGAATGTACTGTCGTCCCTACATTTCAAGAAGAAGTAAGAATTGCAGTTGCAACAAAGCCTTGCTTGCCTACAAAGAGAGCAGCAATTTGGATTTGTTACTATGTTACCTAGAAGAATAATAGAAGAATAACAAACTGTGCAAGGATGGAGGTTGTAGGAGCAAGGAGAAGTTGTCTGTAAAGTTGGTGGATGCCTATTTTCCATTTTGCAGTCCCTTGTCTCCCTCTTGTGGCCTCCTGGAGGCAACTAGCTGTGCAAAAAAAAGACAGCCTGGCGGCCGGCTGTTGCAGTGTTGCCCTCTCAGGCAACACTGAGTGACTGACTGAGCCTCACCGTCTTATATAAAGTTCAGACGGAACTTTGCACGTGTCATAGTGGAGCCCTCAGGATTCCAGAGCCAGCTTTCTGACATCATAATGGGGCCTCAGAGATAAAAGCCTGGGCCCAGGCAGTGTTGGTCAGTGCTGCTCAGCAGGCAGCACTGGACTGGACTGGATTACAGCTGATACAAGGTGTGAAGGAACAAGGGGTGGCTGTGGGCATGCACTTGCTGCCGCTGCCAGTGTTTATCTGCATGGCAGCAGGGCATTTGGGCGTTGCCAGGAAGGCGTTTTTATGTAGATTCCTCCTCTTTCAGCACTGCATTGTGGTGCAAGCAAAAGAAGCAAATCCTGTCTGGCTTCCTCTCCGGCCTTTATTCACCTCCCGTGTAGCTGTGAGTGTGTGAGCCTGCGGGGCCCCATGGAATTGCCTAGAAGTAGGCTGAATCGCTGCAAGGGCTGAACAGCAGTATCGGGCAGGCTCGGGCAACGCGCGGCCCGTTCGGGTTATCGCTTCTCGGCCTTTTGGCTAAGATCAAGTGTAGTATCTGTTCTTATCAGTTTAATATCTGATACGTCCCCTATCTGGGGACCATATATTAAATGGATTTTTAGAACAGGGAGATGGAAATAGAGCTTGCTCTGTCCACTCCACGCATTGACCTGGTATTGCAGTATTTCCAGGACCGGTGCACCCTTTCCTTATGTGTTGACTAAAAGCAGATTCCAAAAGTGTTTTTTGTCTTTGCTATTGTTTCTGTCTTTCTGAAGGGATCTCCCCTTTTAATCCCATTATTTCAACACCTGTTGGACAATGCATGAGTGATAATGAGCTCATTGATTAAATGCAATTAATGAATAGATTGCCACCTCTTGTTGTGTGTCGTCTGTGTTTCTGTGTTTCCGGCATTTCACATTGGAACACCTCATTCACCTTCCTTGTCTTCTCTCCGCCCTCCCTTTTAGGTAAGTTAAAGAGCTGCACCTGAGCCAGCCACTGATTGATTGATTGATTGATTGATTGATTGATTGATTGATTGATTGATGCAGCACAACAGTCAAATAGTGGAGTGGAGTAGGGGAACAGCAAACAGCCAATAAAGCAGCCCGCCCGCTCGCCTGCCCGCCACAATGGACCTACCTGTGTACACTAGATGGATGTGATGGAATGTACTGTCGTCCCTACATTTCAAGAAGAAGTAAGAATTGCAGTTGCAACAAAGCCTTGCTTGCCTACAAAGAGAGCAGCAATTTGGATTTGTTACTATGTTACCTAGAAGAATAACAAACTGTGCAAGGATGGAGGTTGTAGGAGCAAGGAGAAGTTGTCTGTAAAGTTGGTGGATGCCTATTTTCCATTTTGCAGTCCCTTGTCTCCCTCTTGTGGCCTCCTGGAGGCAACTAGCTGTGCAAAAAAAAGACAGCCTGGCGGCCGGCTGTTGCAGTGTTGCCCTCTCAGGCAACACTGAGTGACTGACTGAGCCTCACCGTCTTATATAAAGTTCAGACGGAACTTTGCACGTGTCATAGTGGAGCCCTCAGGATTCCAGAGCCAGCTTTCTGACATCATAATGGGGCCTCAGAGATAAAAGCCTGGGCCCAGGCAGTGTTGGTCAGTGCTGCTCAGCAGGCAGCACTGGACTGGACTGGATTACAGCTGATACAAGGTGTGAAGGAACAAGGGGTGGCTGTGGGCATGCACTTGCTGCCGCTGCCAGTGTTTATCTGCATGGCAGCAGGGCATTTGGGCGTTGCCAGGAAGGCGTTTTTATGTAGATTCCTCCTCTTTCAGCACTGCATTGTGGTGCAAGCAAAAGAAGCAAATCCTGTCTGGCTTCCTCTCCGGCCTTTATTCACCTCCCGTGTAGCTGTGAGTGTGTGAGCCTGCAGGGCCCCATGGAATTGCCTAGAAGTAGGCTGAATCGCTGCAAGGGCTGAACAGCTGAACAGCAGTATCGGGCAGGCTCGGGCAACGCGCGGCCCGTTCGGGTTATCGCTTCTCGGCCTTTTGGCTAAGATCAAGTGTAGTATCTGTTCTTATCAGTTTAATATCTGATACGTCCCCTATCTGGGGACCATATATTAAATGGATTTTTAGAACAGGGAGATGGAAATAGAGCTTGCTCTGTCCACTCCACGCATTGACCTGGTATTGCAGTATTTCCAGGACCGGTGCACCCTTTCCTTATGTGTTGACTAAAAGCAGATTCCAAAAGTGTTTTTTGTCTTTGCTATTGTTTCTGTCTTTCTGAAGGGATCTCCCCTTTTAATCCCATTATTTCAACACCTGTTGGACAATGCATGAGTGATAATGAGCTCATTGATTAAATGCAATTAATGAATAGATTGCCACCTCTTGTTGTGTGTCGTCTGTGTTTCTGTGTTTCCGGCATTTCACATTGGAACACCTCATTCACCTTCCTTGTCTTCTCTCCGCCCTCCCTTTTAGGTAAGTTAAAGAGCTGCACCTGAGCCAGCCACTGATTGATTGATTGATTGATTGATTGATTGATTGATTGATTGATTGATTGATTGATTGATGCAGCACAACAGTCAAATAGTGGAGTGGAGTAGGGGAACAGCAAACAGCCAATAAAGCAGCCCGCCCGCTCGCCTGCCCGCCACAATGGACCTACCTGTGTACACTAGATGGATGTGATGGAATGTACTGTCGTCCCTACATTTCAAGAAGAAGTAAGAATTGCAGTTGCAACAAAGCCTTGCTTGCCTACAAAGAGAGCAGCAATTTGGATTTGTTACTATGTTACCTAGAAGAATAACAAACTGTGCAAGGATGGAGGTTGTAGGAGCAAGGAGAAGTTGTCTGTAAAGTTGGTGGATGCCTATTTTCCATTTTGCAGTCCCTTGTCTCCCTCTTGTGGCCTCCTGGAGGCAACTAGCTGTGCAAAAAAAAGACAGCCTGGCGGCCGGCTGTTGCAGTGTTGCCCTCTCAGGCAACACTGAGTGACTGACTGAGCCTCACCGTCTTATATAAAGTTCAGACGGAACTTTGCACGTGTCATAGTGGAGCCCTCAGGATTCCAGAGCCAGCTTTCTGACATCATAATGGGGCCTCAGAGATAAAAGCCTGGGCCCAGGCAGTGTTGGTCAGTGCTGCTCAGCAGGCAGCACTGGACTGGACTGGATTACAGCTGATACAAGGTGTGAAGGAACAAGGGGTGGCTGTGGGCATGCACTTGCTGCCGCTGCCAGTGTTTATCTGCATGGCAGCAGGGCATTTGGGCGTTGCCAGGAAGGCGTTTTTATGTAGATTCCTCCTCTTTCAGCACTGCATTGTGGTGCAAGCAAAAGAAGCAAATCCTGTCTGGCTTCCTCTCCGGCCTTTATTCACCTCCCGTGTAGCTGTGAGTGTGTGAGCCTGCAGGGCCCCATGGAATTGCCTAGAAGTAGGCTGAATCGCTGCAAGGGCTGAACAGCAGTATCGGGCAGGCTCGGGCAACGCGCGGCCCGTTCGGGTTATCGCTTCTCGGCCTTTTGGCTAAGATCAAGTGTAGTATCTGTTCTTATCAGTTTAATATCTGATACGTCCCCTATCTGGGGACCATATATTAAATGGATTTTTAGAACAGGGAGATGGAAATAGAGCTTGCTCTGTCCACTCCACGCATTGACCTGGTATTGCAGTATTTCCAGGACCGGTGCACCCTTTCCTTATGTGTTGACTAAAAGCAGATTCCAAAAGTGTTTTTTGTCTTTGCTATTGTTTCTGTCTTTCTGAAGGGATCTCCCCTTTTAATCCCATTATTTCAACACCTGTTGGACAATGCATGAGTGATAATGAGCTCATTGATTAAATGCAATTAATGAATAGATTGCCACCTCTTGTTGTGTGTCGTCTGTGTTTCTGTGTTTCCGGCATTTCACATTGGAACACCTCATTCACCTTCCTTGTCTTCTCTCCGCCCTCCCTTTTAGGTAAGTTAAAGAGCTGCACCTGAGCCAGCCACTGATTGATTGATTGATTGATTGATTGATTGATTGATTGATTGATTGATTGATTGATGCAGCACAACAGTCAAATAGTGGAGTGGAGTAGGGGAACAGCAAACAGCCAATAAAGCAGCCCACCCGCTCGCCTGCCCGCCACAATGGACCTACCTGTGTACACTAGATGGATGTGATGGAATGTACTGTCGTCCCTACATTTCAAGAAGAAGTAAGAATTGCAGTTGCAACAAAGCCTTGCTTGCCTACAAAGAGAGCAGCAATTTGGATTTGTTACTATGTTACCTAGAAGAATAACAAACTGTGCAAGGATGGAGGTTGTAGGAGCAAGGAGAAGTTGTCTGTAAAGTTGGTGGATGCCTATTTTCCATTTTGCAGTCCCTTGTCTCCCTCTTGTGGCCTCCTGGAGGCAACTAGCTGTGCAAAAAAAAGACAGCCTGGCGGCCGGCTGTTGCAGTGTTGCCCTCTCAGGCAACACTGAGTGACTGACTGAGCCTCACCGTCTTATATAAAGTTCAGACGGAACTTTGCACGTGTCATAGTGGAGCCCTCAGGATTCCAGAGCCAGCTTTCTGACATCATAATGGGGCCTCAGAGATAAAAGCCTGGGCCCAGGCAGTGTTGGTCAGTGCTGCTCAGCAGGCAGCACTGGACTGGACTGGATTACAGCTGATACAAGGTGTGAAGGAACAAGGGGTGGCTGTGGGCATGCACTTGCTGCCGCTGCCAGTGTTTATCTGCATGGCAGCAGGGCATTTGGGCGTTGCCAGGAAGGCGTTTTTATGTAGATTCCTCCTCTTTCAGCACTGCATTGTGGTGCAAGCAAAAGAAGCAAATCCTGTCTGGCTTCCTCTCCGGCCTTTATTCACCTCCCGTGTAGCTGTGAGTGTGTGAGCCTGCAGGGCCCCATGGAATTGCCTAGAAGTAGGCTGAATCGCTGCAAGGGCTGAACAGCAGTATCGGGCAGGCTCGGGCAACGCGCGGCCCGTTCGGGTTATCGCTTCTCGGCCTTTTGGCTAAGATCAAGTGTAGTATCTGTTCTTATCAGTTTAATATCTGATACGTCCCCTATCTGGGGACCATATATTAAATGGATTTTTAGAACAGGGAGATGGAAATAGAGCTTGCTCTGTCCACTCCACGCATTGACCTGGTATTGCAGTATTTCCAGGACCGGTGCACCCTTTCCTTATGTGTTGACTAAAAGCAGATTCCAAAAGTGTTTTTTGTCTTTGCTATTGTTTCTGTCTTTCTGAAGGGATCTCCCCTTTTAATCCCATTATTTCAACACCTGTTGGACAATGCATGAGTGATAATGAGCTCATTGATTAAATGCAATTAATGAATAGATTGCCACCTCTTGTTGTGTGTCGTCTGTGTTTCTGTGTTTCCGGCATTTCACATTGGAACACCTCATTCACCTTCCTTGTCTTCTCTCCGCCCTCCCTTTTAGGTAAGTTAAAGAGCTGCACCTGAGCCAGCCACTGATTGATTGATTGATTGATTGATTGATTGATTGATTGATTGATTGATTGATGCAGCACAACAGTCAAATAGTGGAGTGGAGTAGGGGAACAGCAAACAGCCAATAAAGCAGCCCGCCCGCTCGCCTGCCCGCCACAATGGACCTACCTGTGTACACTAGATGGATGTGATGGAATGTACTGTCGTCCCTACATTTCAAGAAGAAGTAAGAATTGCAGTTGCAACAAAGCCTTGCTTGCCTACAAAGAGAGCAGCAATTTGGATTTGTTACTATGTTACCTAGAAGAATAACAAACTGTGCAAGGATGGAGGTTGTAGGAGCAAGGAGAAGTTGTCTGTAAAGTTGGTGGATGCCTATTTTCCATTTTGCAGTCCCTTGTCTCCCTCTTGTGGCCTCCTGGAGGCAACTAGCTGTGCAAAAAAAAGACAGCCTGGCGGCCGGCTGTTGCAGTGTTGCCCTCTCAGGCAACACTGAGTGACTGACTGAGCCTCACCGTCTTATATAAAGTTCAGACGGAACTTTGCACGTGTCATAGTGGAGCCCTCAGGATTCCAGAGCCAGCTTTCTGACATCATAATGGGGCCTCAGAGATAAAAGCCTGGGCCCAGGCAGTGTTGGTCAGTGCTGCTCAGCAGGCAGCACTGGACTGGACTGGATTACAGCTGATACAAGGTGTGAAGGAACAAGGGGTGGCTGTGGGCATGCACTTGCTGCCGCTGCCAGTGTTTATCTGCATGGCAGCAGGGCATTTGGGCGTTGCCAGGAAGGCGTTTTTATGTAGATTCCTCCTCTTTCAGCACTGCATTGTGGTGCAAGCAAAAGAAGCAAATCCTGTCTGGCTTCCTCTCCGGCCTTTATTCACCTCCCGTGTAGCTGTGAGTGTGTGAGCCTGCGGGGCCCCATGGAATTGCCTAGAAGTAGGCTGAATCGCTGCAAGGGCTGAACAGCAGTATCGGGCAGGCTCGGGCAACGCGCGGCCCGTTCGGGTTATCGCTTCTCGGCCTTTTGGCTAAGATCAAGTGTAGTATCTGTTCTTATCAGTTTAATATCTGATACGTCCCCTATCTGGGGACCATATATTAAATGGATTTTTAGAACAGGGAGATGGAAATAGAGCTTGCTCTGTCCACTCCACGCATTGACCTGGTATTGCAGTATTTCCAGGACCGGTGCACCCTTTCCTTATGTGTTGACTAAAAGCAGATTCCAAAAGTGTTTTTTGTCTTTGCTATTGTTTCTGTCTTTCTGAAGGGATCTCCCCTTTTAATCCCATTATTTCAACACCTGTTGGACAATGCATGAGTGATAATGAGCTCATTGATTAAATGCAATTAATGAATAGATTGCCACCTCTTGTTGTGTGTCGTCTGTGTTTCTGTGTTTCCGGCATTTCACATTGGAACACCTCATTCACCTTCCTTGTCTTCTCTCCGCCCTCCCTTTTAGGTAAGTTAAAGAGCTGCACCTGAGCCAGCCACTGATTGATTGATTGATTGATTGATTGATTGATTGATTGATTGATTGATGCAGCACAACAGTCAAATAGTGGAGTGGAGTAGGGGAACAGCAAACAGCCAATAAAGCAGCCCGCCCGCTCGCCTGCCCGCCACAATGGACCTACCTGTGTACACTAGATGGATGTGATGGAATGTACTGTCGTCCCTACATTTCAAGAAGAAGTAAGAATTGCAGTTGCAACAAAGCCTTGCTTGCCTACAAAGAGAGCAGCAATTTGGATTTGTTACTATGTTACCTAGAAGAATAACAAACTGTGCAAGGATGGAGGTTGTAGGAGCAAGGAGAAGTTGTCTGTAAAGTTGGTGGATGCCTATTTTCCATTTTGCAGTCCCTTGTCTCCCTCTTGTGGCCTCCTGGAGGCAACTAGCTGTGCAAAAAAAAGACAGCCTGGCGGCCGGCTGTTGCAGTGTTGCCCTCTCAGGCAACACTGAGTGACTGACTGAGCCTCACCGTCTTATATAAAGTTCAGACGGAACTTTGCACGTGTCATAGTGGAGCCCTCAGGATTCCAGAGCCAGCTTTCTGACATCATAATGGGGCCTCAGAGATAAAAGCCTGGGCCCAGGCAGTGTTGGTCAGTGCTGCTCAGCAGGCAGCACTGGACTGGACTGGATTACAGCTGATACAAGGTGTGAAGGAACAAGGGGTGGCTGTGGGCATGCACTTGCTGCCGCTGCCAGTGTTTATCTGCATGGCAGCAGGGCATTTGGGCGTTGCCAGGAAGGCGTTTTTATGTAGATTCCTCCTCTTTCAGCACTGCATTGTGGTGCAAGCAAAAGAAGCAAATCCTGTCTGGCTTCCTCTCCGGCCTTTATTCACCTCCCGTGTAGCTGTGAGTGTGTGAGCCTGCAGGGCCCCATGGAATTGCCTAGAAGTAGGCTGAATCGCTGCAAGGGCTGAACAGCAGTATCGGGCAGGCTCGGGCAACGCGCGGCCCGTTCGGGTTATCGCTTCTCGGCCTTTTGGCTAAGATCAAGTGTAGTATCTGTTCTTATCAGTTTAATATCTGATACGTCCCCTATCTGGGGACCATATATTAAATGGATTTTTAGAACAGGGAGATGGAAATAGAGCTTGCTCTGTCCACTCCACGCATTGACCTGGTATTGCAGTATTTCCAGGACCGGTGCACCCTTTCCTTATGTGTTGACTAAAAGCAGATTCCAAAAGTGTTTTTTGTCTTTGCTATTGTTTCTGTCTTTCTGAAGGGATCTCCCCTTTTAATCCCATTATTTCAACACCTGTTGGACAATGCATGAGTGATAATGAGCTCATTGATTAAATGCAATTAATGAATAGATTGCCACCTCTTGTTGTGTGTCGTCTGTGTTTCTGTGTTTCCGGCATTTCACATTGGAACACCTCATTCACCTTCCTTGTCTTCTCTCCGCCCTCCCTTTTAGGTAAGTTAAAGAGCTGCACCTGAGCCAGCCACTGATTGATTGATTGATTGATTGATTGATTGATTGATTGATTGATTGATTGATTGATTGATTGATGCAGCACAACAGTCAAATAGTGGAGTGGAGTAGGGGAACAGCAAACAGCCAATAAAGCAGCCCGCCCGCTCGCCTGCCCGCCACAATGGACCTACCTGTGTACACTAGATGGATGTGATGGAATGTACTGTCGTCCCTACATTTCAAGAAGAAGTAAGAATTGCAGTTGCAACAAAGCCTTGCTTGCCTACAAAGAGAGCAGCAATTTGGATTTGTTACTATGTTACCTAGAAGAATAACAAACTGTGCAAGGATGGAGGTTGTAGGAGCAAGGAGAAGTTGTCTGTAAAGTTGGTGGATGCCTATTTTCCATTTTGCAGTCCCTTGTCTCCCTCTTGTGGCCTCCTGGAGGCAACTAGCTGTGCAAAAAAAAGACAGCCTGGCGGCCGGCTGTTGCAGTGTTGCCCTCTCAGGCAACACTGAGTGACTGACTGAGCCTCACCGTCTTATATAAAGTTCAGACGGAACTTTGCACGTGTCATAGTGGAGCCCTCAGGATTCCAGAGCCAGCTTTCTGACATCATAATGGGGCCTCAGAGATAAAAGCCTGGGCCCAGGCAGTGTTGGTCAGTGCTGCTCAGCAGGCAGCACTGGACTGGACTGGATTACAGCTGATACAAGGTGTGAAGGAACAAGGGGTGGCTGTGGGCATGCACTTGCTGCCGCTGCCAGTGTTTATCTGCATGGCAGCAGGGCATTTGGGCGTTGCCAGGAAGGCGTTTTTATGTAGATTCCTCCTCTTTCAGCACTGCATTGTGGTGCAAGCAAAAGAAGCAAATCCTGTCTGGCTTCCTCTCCGGCCTTTATTCACCTCCCGTGTAGCTGTGAGTGTGTGAGCCTGCAGGGCCCCATGGAATTGCCTAGAAGTAGGCTGAATCGCTGCAAGGGCTGAACAGCAGTATCGGGCAGGCTCGGGCAACGCGCGGCCCGTTCGGGTTATCGCTTCTCGGCCTTTTGGCTAAGATCAAGTGTAGTATCTGTTCTTATCAGTTTAATATCTGATACGTCCCCTATCTGGGGACCATATATTAAATGGATTTTTAGAACAGGGAGATGGAAATAGAGCTTGCTCTGTCCACTCCACGCATTGACCTGGTATTGCAGTATTTCCAGGACCGGTGCACCCTTTCCTTATGTGTTGACTAAAAGCAGATTCCAAAAGTGTTTTTTGTCTTTGCTATTGTTTCTGTCTTTCTGAAGGGATCTCCCCTTTTAATCCCATTATTTCAACACCTGTTGGACAATGCATGAGTGATAATGAGCTCATTGATTAAATGCAATTAATGAATAGATTGCCACCTCTTGTTGTGTGTCGTCTGTGTTTCTGTGTTTCCGGCATTTCACATTGGAACACCTCATTCACCTTCCTTGTCTTCTCTCCGCCCTCCCTTTTAGGTAAGTTAAAGAGCTGCACCTGAGCCAGCCACTGATTGATTGATTGATTGATTGATTGATTGATTGATTGATTGATTGATTGATTGATGCAGCACAACAGTCAAATAGTGGAGTGGAGTAGGGGAACAGCAAACAGCCAATAAAGCAGCCCGCCCGCTCGCCTGCCCGCCACAATGGACCTACCTGTGTACACTAGATGGATGTGATGGAATGTACTGTCGTCCCTACATTTCAAGAAGAAGTAAGAATTGCAGTTGCAACAAAGCCTTGCTTGCCTACAAAGAGAGCAGCAATTTGGATTTGTTACTATGTTACCTAGAAGAATAACAAACTGTGCAAGGATGGAGGTTGTAGGAGCAAGGAGAAGTTGTCTGTAAAGTTGGTGGATGCCTATTTTCCATTTTGCAGTCCCTTGTCTCCCTCTTGTGGCCTCCTGGAGGCAACTAGCTGTGCAAAAAAAAGACAGCCTGGCGGCCGGCTGTTGCAGTGTTGCCCTCTCAGGCAACACTGAGTGACTGACTGAGCCTCACCGTCTTATATAAAGTTCAGACGGAACTTTGCACGTGTCATAGTGGAGCCCTCAGGATTCCAGAGCCAGCTTTCTGACATCATAATGGGGCCTCAGAGATAAAAGCCTGGGCCCAGGCAGTGTTGGTCAGTGCTGCTCAGCAGGCAGCACTGGACTGGACTGGATTACAGCTGATACAAGGTGTGAAGGAACAAGGGGTGGCTGTGGGCATGCACTTGCTGCCGCTGCCAGTGTTTATCTGCATGGCAGCAGGGCATTTGGGCGTTGCCAGGAAGGCGTTTTTATGTAGATTCCTCCTCTTTCAGCACTGCATTGTGGTGCAAGCAAAAGAAGCAAATCCTGTCTGGCTTCCTCTCCGGCCTTTATTCACCTCCCGTGTAGCTGTGAGTGTGTGAGCCTGCAGGGCCCCATGGAATTGCCTAGAAGTAGGCTGAATCGCTGCAAGGGCTGAACAGCAGTATCGGGCAGGCTCGGGCAACGCGCGGCCCGTTCGGGTTATCGCTTCTCGGCCTTTTGGCTAAGATCAAGTGTAGTATCTGTTCTTATCAGTTTAATATCTGATACGTCCCCTATCTGGGGACCATATATTAAATGGATTTTTAGAACAGGGAGATGGAAATAGAGCTTGCTCTGTCCACTCCACGCATTGACCTGGTATTGCAGTATTTCCAGGACCGGTGCACCCTTTCCTTATGTGTTGACTAAAAGCAGATTCCAAAAGTGTTTTTTGTCTTTGCTATTGTTTCTGTCTTTCTGAAGGGATCTCCCCTTTTAATCCCATTATTTCAACACCTGTTGGACAATGCATGAGTGATAATGAGCTCATTGATTAAATGCAATTAATGAATAGATTGCCACCTCTTGTTGTGTGTCGTCTGTGTTTCTGTGTTTCCGGCATTTCACATTGGAACACCTCATTCACCTTCCTTGTCTTCTCTCCGCCCTCCCTTTTAGGTAAGTTAAAGAGCTGCACCTGAGCCAGCCACTGATTGATTGATTGATTGATTGATTGATTGATTGATTGATTGATTGATTGATTGATGCAGCACAACAGTCAAATAGTGGAGTGGAGTAGGGGAACAGCAAACAGCCAATAAAGCAGCCCGCCCGCTCGCCTGCCCGCCACAATGGACCTACCTGTGTACACTAGATGGATGTGATGGAATGTACTGTCGTCCCTACATTTCAAGAAGAAGTAAGAATTGCAGTTGCAACAAAGCCTTGCTTGCCTACAAAGAGAGCAGCAATTTGGATTTGTTACTATGTTACCTAGAAGAATAACAAACTGTGCAAGGATGGAGGTTGTAGGAGCAAGGAGAAGTTGTCTGTAAAGTTGGTGGATGCCTATTTTCCATTTTGCAGTCCCTTGTCTCCCTCTTGTGGCCTCCTGGAGGCAACTAGCTGTGCAAAAAAAAGACAGCCTGGCGGCCGGCTGTTGCAGTGTTGCCCTCTCAGGCAACACTGAGTGACTGACTGAGCCTCACCGTCTTATATAAAGTTCAGACGGAACTTTGCACGTGTCATAGTGGAGCCCTCAGGATTCCAGAGCCAGCTTTCTGACATCATAATGGGGCCTCAGAGATAAAAGCCTGGGCCCAGGCAGTGTTGGTCAGTGCTGCTCAGCAGGCAGCACTGGACTGGACTGGATTACAGCTGATACAAGGTGTGAAGGAACAAGGGGTGGCTGTGGGCATGCACTTGCTGCCGCTGCCAGTGTTTATCTGCATGGCAGCAGGGCATTTGGGCGTTGCCAGGAAGGCGTTTTTATGTAGATTCCTCCTCTTTCAGCACTGCATTGTGGTGCAAGCAAAAGAAGCAAATCCTGTCTGGCTTCCTCTCCGGCCTTTATTCACCTCCCGTGTAGCTGTGAGTGTGTGAGCCTGCAGGGCCCCATGGAATTGCCTAGAAGTAGGCTGAATCGCTGCAAGGGCTGAACAGCAGTATCGGGCAGGCTCGGGCAACGCGCGGCCCGTTCGGGTTATCGCTTCTCGGCCTTTTGGCTAAGATCAAGTGTAGTATCTGTTCTTATCAGTTTAATATCTGATACGTCCCCTATCTGGGGACCATATATTAAATGGATTTTTAGAACAGGGAGATGGAAATAGAGCTTGCTCTGTCCACTCCACGCATTGACCTGGTATTGCAGTATTTCCAGGACCGGTGCACCCTTTCCTTATGTGTTGACTAAAAGCAGATTCCAAAAGTGTTTTTTGTCTTTGCTATTGTTTCTGTCTTTCTGAAGGGATCTCCCCTTTTAATCCCATTATTTCAACACCTGTTGGACAATGCATGAGTGATAATGAGCTCATTGATTAAATGCAATTAATGAATAGATTGCCACCTCTTGTTGTGTGTCGTCTGTGTTTCTGTGTTTCCGGCATTTCACATTGGAACACCTCATTCACCTTCCTTGTCTTCTCTCCGCCCTCCCTTTTAGGTAAGTTAAAGAGCTGCACCTGAGCCAGCCACTGATTGATTGATTGATTGATTGATTGATTGATTGATTGATTGATTGATTGATTGATGCAGCACAACAGTCAAATAGTGGAGTGGAGTAGGGGAACAGCAAACAGCCAATAAAGCAGCCCGCCCGCTCGCCTGCCCGCCACAATGGACCTACCTGTGTACACTAGATGGATGTGATGGAATGTACTGTCGTCCCTACATTTCAAGAAGAAGTAAGAATTGCAGTTGCAACAAAGCCTTGCTTGCCTACAAAGAGAGCAGCAATTTGGATTTGTTACTATGTTACCTAGAAGAATAACAAACTGTGCAAGGATGGAGGTTGTAGGAGCAAGGAGAAGTTGTCTGTAAAGTTGGTGGATGCCTATTTTCCATTTTGCAGTCCCTTGTCTCCCTCTTGTGGCCTCCTGGAGGCAACTAGCTGTGCAAAAAAAAGACAGCCTGGCGGCCGGCTGTTGCAGTGTTGCCCTCTCAGGCAACACTGAGTGACTGACTGAGCCTCACCGTCTTATATAAAGTTCAGACGGAACTTTGCACGTGTCATAGTGGAGCCCTCAGGATTCCAGAGCCAGCTTTCTGACATCATAATGGGGCCTCAGAGATAAAAGCCTGGGCCCAGGCAGTGTTGGTCAGTGCTGCTCAGCAGGCAGCACTGGACTGGACTGGATTACAGCTGATACAAGGTGTGAAGGAACAAGGGGTGGCTGTGGGCATGCACTTGCTGCCGCTGCCAGTGTTTATCTGCATGGCAGCAGGGCATTTGGGCGTTGCCAGGAAGGCGTTTTTATGTAGATTCCTCCTCTTTCAGCACTGCATTGTGGTGCAAGCAAAAGAAGCAAATCCTGTCTGGCTTCCTCTCCGGCCTTTATTCACCTCCCGTGTAGCTGTGAGTGTGTGAGCCTGCAGGGCCCCATGGAATTGCCTAGAAGTAGGCTGAATCGCTGCAAGGGCTGAACAGCAGTATCGGGCAGGCTCGGGCAACGCGCGGCCCGTTCGGGTTATCGCTTCTCGGCCTTTTGGCTAAGATCAAGTGTAGTATCTGTTCTTATCAGTTTAATATCTGATACGTCCCCTATCTGGGGACCATATATTAAATGGATTTTTAGAACAGGGAGATGGAAATAGAGCTTGCTCTGTCCACTCCACGCATTGACCTGGTATTGCAGTATTTCCAGGACCGGTGCACCCTTTCCTTATGTGTTGACTAAAAGCAGATTCCAAAAGTGTTTTTTGTCTTTGCTATTGTTTCTGTCTTTCTGAAGGGATCTCCCCTTTTAATCCCATTATTTCAACACCTGTTGGACAATGCATGAGTGATAATGAGCTCATTGATTAAATGCAATTAATGAATAGATTGCCACCTCTTGTTGTGTGTCGTCTGTGTTTCTGTGTTTCCGGCATTTCACATTGGAACACCTCATTCACCTTCCTTGTCTTCTCTCCGCCCTCCCTTTTAGGTAAGTTAAAGAGCTGCACCTGAGCCAGCCACTGATTGATTGATTGATTGATTGATTGATTGATTGATTGATTGATTGATTGATTGATGCAGCACAACAGTCAAATAGTGGAGTGGAGTAGGGGAACAGCAAACAGCCAATAAAGCAGCCCGCCCGCTCGCCTGCCCGCCACAATGGACCTACCTGTGTACACTAGATGGATGTGATGGAATGTACTGTCGTCCCTACATTTCAAGAAGAAGTAAGAATTGCAGTTGCAACAAAGCCTTGCTTGCCTACAAAGAGAGCAGCAATTTGGATTTGTTACTATGTTACCTAGAAGAATAACAAACTGTGCAAGGATGGAGGTTGTAGGAGCAAGGAGAAGTTGTCTGTAAAGTTGGTGGATGCCTATTTTCCATTTTGCAGTCCCTTGTCTCCCTCTTGTGGCCTCCTGGAGGCAACTAGCTGTGCAAAAAAAAGACAGCCTGGCGGCCGGCTGTTGCAGTGTTGCCCTCTCAGGCAACACTGAGTGACTGACTGAGCCTCACCGTCTTATATAAAGTTCAGACGGAACTTTGCACTTTCTGACATCATAATGGGGCCTCAGAGATAAAAGCCTGGGCCCAGGCAGTGTTGGTCAGTGCTGCTCAGCAGGCAGCACTGGACTGGACTGGATTACAGCTGATACAAGGTGTGAAGGAACAAGGGGTGGCTGTGGGCATGCACTTGCTGCCGCTGCCAGTGTTTATCTGCATGGCAGCAGGGCATTTGGGCGTTGCCAGGAAGGCGTTTTTATGTAGATTCCTCCTCTTTCAGCACTGCATTGTGGTGCAAGCAAAAGAAGCAAATCCTGTCTGGCTTCCTCTCCGGCCTTTATTCACCTCCCGTGTAGCTGTGAGTGTGTGAGCCTGCAGGGCCCCATGGAATTGCCTAGAAGTAGGCTGAATCGCTGCAAGGGCTGAACAGCAGTATCGGGCAGGCTCGGGCAACGCGCGGCCCGTTCGGGTTATCGCTTCTCGGCCTTTTGGCTAAGATCAAGTGTAGTATCTGTTCTTATCAGTTTAATATCTGATACGTCCCCTATCTGGGGACCATATATTAAATGGATTTTTAGAACAGGGAGATGGAAATAGAGCTTGCTCTGTCCATTCCACGCATTGACCTGGTATTGCAGTATTTCCAGGACCGGTGCACCCTTTCCTTATGTGTTGACTAAAAGCAGATTCCAAAAGTGTTTTTTGTCTTTGCTATTGTTTCTGTCTTTCTGAAGGGATCTCCCCTTTTAATCCCATTATTTCAACACCTGTTGGACAATGCATGAGTGATAATGAGCTCATTGATTAAATGCAATTAATGAATAGATTGCCACCTCTTGTTGTGTGTCGTCTGTGTTTCTGTGTTTCCGGCATTTCACATTGGAACACCTCATTCACCTTCCTTGTCTTCTCTCCGCCCTCCCTTTTAGGTAAGTTAAAGAGCTGCACCTGAGCCAGCCACTGATTGATTGATTGATTGATTGATTGATTGATTGATTGATTGATTGATGCAGCACAACAGTCAAATAGTGGAGTGGAGTAGGGGAACAGCAAACAGCCAATAAAGCAGCCCGCCCGCTCGCCTGCCCGCCACAATGGACCTACCTGTGTACACTAGATGGATGTGATGGAATGTACTGTCGTCCCTACATTTCAAGAAGAAGTAAGAATTGCAGTTGCAACAAAGCCTTGCTTGCCTACAAAGAGAGCAGCAATTTGGATTTGTTACTATGTTACCTAGAAGAATAACAAACTGTGCAAGGATGGAGGTTGTAGGAGCAAGGAGAAGTTGTCTGTAAAGTTGGTGGATGCCTATTTTCCATTTTGCAGTCCCTTGTCTCCCTCTTGTGGCCTCCTGGAGGCAACTAGCTGTGCAAAAAAAAGACAGCCTGGCGGCCGGCTGTTGCAGTGTTGCCCTCTCAGGCAACACTGAGTGACTGACTGAGCCTCACCGTCTTATATAAAGTTCAGACGGAACTTTGCACGTGTCATAGTGGAGCCCTCAGGATTCCAGAGCCAGCTTTCTGACATCATAATGGGGCCTCAGAGATAAAAGCCTGGGCCCAGGCAGTGTTGGTCAGTGCTGCTCAGCAGGCAGCACTGGACTGGACTGGATTACAGCTGATACAAGGTGTGAAGGAACAAGGGGTGGCTGTGGGCATGCACTTGCTGCCGCTGCCAGTGTTTATCTGCATGGCAGCAGGGCATTTGGGCGTTGCCAGGAAGGCGTTTTTATGTAGATTCCTCCTCTTTCAGCACTGCATTGTGGTGCAAGCAAAAGAAGCAAATCCTGTCTGGCTTCTAGCTGTGAGTGTGTGAGCCTGCAGGGCCCCATGGAATTGCCTAGAAGTAGGCTGAATCGCTGCAAGGGCTGAACAGCAGTATCGGGCAGGCTCGGGCAACGCGCGGCCCGTTCGGGTTATCGCTTCTCGGCCTTTTGGCTAAGATCAAGTGTAGTATCTGTTCTTATCAGTTTAATATCTGATACGTCCCCTATCTGGGGACCATATATTAAATGGATTTTTAGAACGGGGAGATGGAACTAGAGCTTGCTCTGTCCACTCCACGCATTGACCTGGTATTGCAGTATTTCCAGGACCGGTGCACCCTTTCCTTATGTGTTGACTAAAAGCAGATTCCAAAAGTGTTTTTTGTCTTTGCTATTGTTTCTGTCTTTCTGAAGGGATCTCCCCTTTTAATCCCATTATTTCAACACCTGTTGGACAATGCATGAGTGATAATGAGCTCATTGATTAAATGCAATTAATGAATAGATTGCCACCTCTTGTTGTGTGTCGTCTGTGTTTCTGTGTTTCCGGCATTTCACATTGGAACACCTCATTCACCTTCCTTGTCTTCTCTCCGCCCTCCCTTTTAGGTAAGTTAAAGAGCTGCACCTGAGCCAGCCACTGATTGATTGATTGATTGATTGATTGATTGATTGATTGATTGATTGATTGATTGATGCAGCACAACAGTCAAATAGTGGAGTGGAGTAGGGGAACAGCAAACAGCCAATAAAGCAGCCCGCCCGCTCGCCTGCCCGCCACAATGGACCTACCTGTGTACACTAGATGGATGTGATGGAATGTACTGTCGTCCCTACATTTCAAGAAGAAGTAAGAATTGCAGTTGCAACAAAGCCTTGCTTGCCTACAAAGAGAGCAGCAATTTGGATTTGTTACTATGTTACCTAGAAGAATAACAAACTGTGCAAGGATGGAGGTTGTAGGAGCAAGGAGAAGTTGTCTGTAAAGTTGGTGGATGCCTATTTTCCATTTTGCAGTCCCTTGTCTCCCTCTTGTGGCCTCCTGGAGGCAACTAGCTGTGCAAAAAAAAGACAGCCTGGCGGCCGGCTGTTGCAGTGTTGCCCTCTCAGGCAACACTGAGTGACTGACTGAGCCTCACCGTCTTATATAAAGTTCAGACGGAACTTTGCACGTGTCATAGTGGAGCCCTCAGGATTCCAGAGCCAGCTTTCTGACATCATAATGGGGCCTCAGAGATAAAAGCCTGGGCCCAGGCAGTGTTGGTCAGTGCTGCTCAGCAGGCAGCACTGGACTGGACTGGATTACAGCTGATACAAGGTGTGAAGGAACAAGGGGTGGCTGTGGGCATGCACTTGCTGCCGCTGCCAGTGTTTATCTGCATGGCAGCAGGGCATTTGGGCGTTGCCAGGAAGGCGTTTTTATGTAGATTCCTCCTCTTTCAGCACTGCATTGTGGTGCAAGCAAAAGAAGCAAATCCTGTCTGGCTTCCTCTCCGGCCTTTATTCACCTCCCGTGTAGCTGTGAGTGTGTGAGCCTGCAGGGCCCCATGGAATTGCCTAGAAGTAGGCTGAATCGCTGCAAGGGCTGAACAGCAGTATCGGGCAGGCTCGGGCAACGCGCGGCCCGTTCGGGTTATCGCTTCTCGGCCTTTTGGCTAAGATCAAGTGTAGTATCTGTTCTTATCAGTTTAATATCTGATACGTCCCCTATCTGGGGACCATATATTAAATGGATTTTTAGAACAGGGAGATGGAAATAGAGCTTGCTCTGTCCACTCCACGCATTGACCTGGTATTGCAGTATTTCCAGGACCGGTGCACCCTTTCCTTATGTGTTGACTAAAAGCAGATTCCAAAAGTGTTTTTTGTCTTTGCTATTGTTTCTGTCTTTCTGAAGGGATCTCCCCTTTTAATCCCATTATTTCAACACCTGTTGGACAATGCATGAGTGATAATGAGCTCATTGATTAAATGCAATTAATGAATAGATTGCCACCTCTTGTTGTGTGTCGTCTGTGTTTCTGTGTTTCCGGCATTTCACATTGGAACACCTCATTCACCTTCCTTGTCTTCTCTCCGCCCTCCCTTTTAGGTAAGTTAAAGAGCTGCACCTGAGCCAGCCACTGATTGATTGATTGATTGATTGATTGATTGATTGATTGATTGATTGATTGATTGATTGATGCAGCACAACAGTCAAATAGTGGAGTGGAGTAGGGGAACAGCAAACAGCCAATAAAGCAGCCCGCCCGCTCGCCTGCCCGCCACAATGGACCTACCTGTGTACACTAGATGGATGTGATGGAATGTACTGTCGTCCCTACATTTCAAGAAGAAGTAAGAATTGCAGTTGCAACAAAGCCTTGCTTGCCTACAAAGAGAGCAGCAATTTAGATTTGTTACTATGTTACCTAGAAGAATAACAAACTGTGCAAGGATGGAGGTTGTAGGAGCAAGGAGAAGTTGTCTGTAAAGTTGGTGGATGCCTATTTTCCATTTTGCAGTCCCTTGTCTCCCTCTTGTGGCCTCCTGGAGGCAACTAGCTGTGCAAAAAAAAGACAGCCTGGCGGCCGGCTGTTGCAGTGTTGCCCTCTCAGGCAACACTGAGTGACTGACTGAGCCTCACCGTCTTATATAAAGTTCAGACGGAACTTTGCACGTGTCATAGTGGAGCCCTCAGGATTCCAGAGCCAGCTTTCTGACATCATAATGGGGCCTCAGAGATAAAAGCCTGGGCCCAGGCAGTGTTGGTCAGTGCTGCTCAGCAGGCAGCACTGGACTGGACTGGATTACAGCTGATACAAGGTGTGAAGGAACAAGGGGTGGCTGTGGGCATGCACTTGCTGCCGCTGCCAGTGTTTATCTGCATGGCAGCAGGGCATTTGGGCGTTGCCAGGAAGGCGTTTTTATGTAGATTCCTCCTCTTTCAGCACTGCATTGTGGTGCAAGCAAAAGAAGCAAATCCTGTCTGGCTTCCTCTCCGGCCTTTATTCACCTCCCGTGTAGCTGTGAGTGTGTGAGCCTGCAGGGCCCCATGGAATTGCCTAGAAGTAGGCTGAATCGCTGCAAGGGCTGAACAGCAGTATCGGGCAGGCTCGGGCAACGCGCGGCCCGTTCGGGTTATCGCTTCTCGGCCTTTTGGCTAAGATCAAGTGTAGTATCTGTTCTTATCAGTTTAATATCTGATACGTCCCCTATCTGGGGACCATATATTAAATGGATTTTTAGAACAGGGAGATGGAAATAGAGCTTGCTCTGTCCACTCCACGCATTGACCTGGTATTGCAGTATTTCCAGGACCGGTGCACCCTTTACTTATGTGTTGACTAAAAGCAGATTCCAAAAGTGTTTTTTGTCTTTGCTATTGTTTCTGTCTTTCTGAAGGGATCTCCCCTTTTAATCCCATTATTTCAACACCTGTTGGACAATGCATGAGTGATAATGAGCTCATTGATTAAATGCAATTAATGAATAGATTGCCACCTCTTGTTGTGTGTCGTCTGTGTTTCTGTGTTTCCGACATTTCACATTGGAACACCTCATTCACCTTCCTTGTCTTCTCTCCGCCCTCCCTTTTAGGTAAGTTAAAGAGCTGCACCTGAGCCAGCCACTGATTGATTGATTGATTGATTGATTGATTGATTGATGCAGCACAACAGTCAAATAGTGGAGTGGAGTAGGGGAACAGCAAACAGCCAATAAAGCAGCCCGCCCGCTCGCCTGCCCGCCACAATGGACCTACCTGTGTACACTAGATGGATGTGATGGAATGTACTGTCGTCCCTACATTTCAAGAAGAAGTAAGAATTGCAGTTGCAACAAAGCCTTGCTTGCCTACAAAGAGAGCAGCAATTTGGATTTGTTACTATGTTACCTAGAAGAATAACAAACTGTGCAAGGATGGAGGTTGTAGGAG
The DNA here is from genome assembly GCF_050947455.1 of Rhinoderma darwinii. Classification (NCBI taxonomy): domain Eukaryota; kingdom Metazoa; phylum Chordata; class Amphibia; order Anura; family Rhinodermatidae; genus Rhinoderma; species Rhinoderma darwinii. The sequence continues at coordinate 136,648 of NW_027464125.1, forward strand.
CAAGGAGAAGTTGTCTGTAAAGTTGGTGGATGCCTATTTTCCATTTTGCAGTCCCTTGTCTCCCTCTTGTGGCCTCCTGGAGGCAACTAGCTGTGCAAAAAAAAGACAGCCTGGCGGCCGGCTGTTGCAGTGTTGCCCTCTCAGGCAACACTGAGTGACTGACTGAGCCTCACCGTCTTATATAAAGTTCAGACGGAACTTTGCACGTGTCATAGTGGAGCCCTCAGGATTCCAGAGCCAGCTTTCTGACATCATAATGGGGCCTCAGAGATAAAAGCCTGGGCCCAGGCAGTGTTGGTCAGTGCTGCTCAGCAGGCAGCACTGGACTGGACTGGATTACAGCTGATACAAGGTGTGAAGGAACAAGCGGTGGCTGTGGACATACACTCACTACCGATGCCAGTGTTTATCTGCATGGCAGCAGGGCATTTGGGCGTTGCCAGGAAGGCGTTTTTATGTAGATTCCTCCTCTTTCAGCACTGCATTGTGGTGCAAGCAAAAGAAGCAAATCCTGTCTGGCTTCTAGCTGTGAGTGTGTGAGCCTGCAGGGCCCCATGGAATTGCCTAGAAGTAGGCTGAATCGCTGCAAGGGCTGAACAGCAGTATCGGGCAGGCTCGGGCAACGCGCGGCCCGTTCGGGTTATCGCTTCTCGGCCTTTTGGCTAAGATCAAGTGTAGTATCTGTTCTTATCAGTTTAATATCTGATACGTCCCCTATCTGGGGACCATATATTAAATGGATTTTTAGAACAGGGAGATGGAAATAGAGCTTGCTCTGTCCACTCCACGCATTGACCTGGTATTGCAGTATTTCCAGGACCGGTGCACCCTTTCCTTATGTGTTGACTAAAAGCAGATTCCAAAAGTGTTTTTTGTCTTTGCTATTGTTTCTGTCTTTCTGAAGGGATCTCCCCTTTTAATCCCATTATTTCAACACCTGTTGGACAATGCATGAGTGATAATGAGCTCATTGATTAAATGCAATTAATGAATAGATTGCCACCTCTTGTTGTGTGTCGTCTGTGTTTCTGTGTTTCCGGCATTTCACATTGGAACACCTCATTCACCTTCCTTGTCTTCTCTCCGCCCTCCCTTTTAGGTAAGTTAAAGAGCTGCACCTGAGCCAGCCACTGATTGATTGATTGATTGATTGATTGATTGATTGATTGATTGATTGATTGATGCAGCACAACAGTCAAATAGTGGAGTGGAGTAGGGGAACAGCAAACAGCCAATAAAGCAGCCCGCCCGCTCGCCTGCCCGCCACAATGGACCTACCTGTGTACACTAGATGGATGTGATGGAATGTACTGTCGTCCCTACATTTCAAGAAGAAGTAAGAATTGCAGTTGCAACAAAGCCTTGCTTGCCTACAAAGAGAGCAGCAATTTGGATTTGTTACTATGTTACCTAGAAGAATAACAAACTGTGCAAGGATGGAGGTTGTAGGAGCAAGGAGAAGTTGTCTGTAAAGTTGGTGGATGCCTATTTTCCATTTTGCAGTCCCTTGTCTCCCTCTTGTGGCCTCCTGGAGGCAACTAGCTGTGCAAAAAAAAGACAGCCTGGCGGCCGGCTGTTGCAGTGTTGCCCTCTCAGGCAACACTGAGTGACTGACTGAGCCTCACCGTCTTATATAAAGTTCAGACGGAACTTTGCACGTGTCATAGTGGAGCCCTCAGGATTCCAGAGCCAGCTTTCTGACATCATAATGGGGCCTCAGAGATAAAAGCCTGGGCCCAGGCAGTGTTGGTCAGTGCTGCTCAGCAGGCAGCACTGGACTGGACTGGATTACAGCTGATACAAGGTGTGAAGGAACAAGGGGTGGCTGTGGGCATGCACTTGCTGCCGCTGCCAGTGTTTATCTGCATGGCAGCAGGGCATTTGGGCGTTGCCAGGAAGGCGTTTTTATGTAGATTCCTCCTCTTTCAGCACTGCATTGTGGTGCAAGCAAAAGAAGCAAATCCTGTCTGGCTTCCTCTCCGGCCTTTATTCACCTCCCGTGTAGCTGTGAGTGTGTGAGCCTGCAGGGCCCCATGGAATTGCCTAGAAGTAGGCTGAATCGCTGCAAGGGCTGAACAGCAGTATCGGGCAGGCTCGGGCAACGCGCGGCCCGTTCGGGTTATCGCTTCTCGGCCTTTTGGCTAAGATCAAGTGTAGTATCTGTTCTTATCAGTTTAATATCTGATACGTCCCCTATCTGGGGACCATATATTAAATGGATTTTTAGAACAGGGAGATGGAAATAGAGCTTGCTCTGTCCACTCCACGCATTGACCTGGTATTGCAGTATTTCCAGGACCGGTGCACCCTTTCCTTATGTGTTGACTAAAAGCAGATTCCAAAAGTGTTTTTTTGTCTTTGCTATTGTTTCTGTCTTTCTGAAGGGATCTCCCCTTTTAATCCCATTATTTCAACACCTGTTGGACAATGCATGAGTGATAATGAGCTCATTGATTAAATGCAATTAATGAATAGATTGCCACCTCTTGTTGTGTGTCGTCTGTGTTTCTGTGTTTCCGGCATTTCACATTGGAACACCTCATTCACCTTCCTTGTCTTCTCTCCGCCCTCCCTTTTAGGTAAGTTAAAGAGCTGCACCTGAGCCAGCCACTGATTGATTGATTGATTGATTGATTGATTGATTGATTGATTGATTGATTGATGCAGCACAACAGTCAAATAGTGGAGTGGAGTAGGGGAACAGCAAACAGCCAATAAAGCAGCCCGCCCGCTCGCCTGCCCGCCACAATGGACCTACCTGTGTACACTAGATGGATGTGATGGAATGTACTGTCGTCCCTACATTTCAAGAAGAAGTAAGAATTGCAGTTGCAACAAAGCCTTGCTTGCCTACAAAGAGAGCAGCAATTTGGATTTGTTACTATGTTACCTAGAAGAATAACAAACTGTGCAAGGATGGAGGTTGTAGGAGCAAGGAGAAGTTGTCTGTAAAGTTGGTGGATGCCTATTTTCCATTTTGCAGTCCCTTGTCTCCCTCTTGTGGCCTCCTGGAGGCAACTAGCTGTGCAAAAAAAAGACAGCCTGGCGGCCGGCTGTTGCAGTGTTGCCCTCTCAGGCAACACTGAGTGACTGACTGAGCCTCACCGTCTTATATAAAGTTCAGACGGAACTTTGCACGTGTCATAGTGGAGCCCTCAGGATTCCAGAGCCAGCTTTCTGACATCATAATGGGGCCCCAGAGATAAAAGCCTGGGCCCAGGCAGTGTTGGTCAGTGCTGCTCAGCAGGCAGCACTGGACTGGACTGGATTACAGCTGATACAAGGTGTGAAGGAACAAGGGGTGGCTGTGGGCATGCACTTGCTGCCGCTGCCAGTGTTTATCTGCATGGCAGCAGGGCATTTGGGCGTTGCCAGGAAGGCGTTTTTATGTAGATTCCTCCTCTTTCAGCACTGCATTGTGGTGCAAGCAAAAGAAGCAAATCCTGTCTGGCTTCCTCTCCGGCCTTTATTCACCTCCCGTGTAGCTGTGAGTGTGTGAGCCTGCAGGGCCCCATGGAATTGCCTAGAAGTAGGCTGAATCGCTGCAAGGGCTGAACAGCAGTATCGGGCAGGCTCGGGCAACGCGCGGCCCGTTCGGGTTATCGCTTCTCGGCCTTTTGGCTAAGATCAAGTGTAGTATCTGTTCTTATCAGTTTAATATCTGATACGTCCCCTATCTGGGGACCATATATTAAATGGATTTTTAGAACAGGGAGATGGAAATAGAGCTTGCTCTGTCCACTCCACGCATTGACCTGGTATTGCAGTATTTCCAGGACCGGTGCACCCTTTCCTTATGTGTTGACTAAAAGCAGATTCCAAAAGTGTTTTTTGTCTTTGCTATTGTTTCTGTCTTTCTGAAGGGATCTCCCCTTTTAATCCCATTATTTCAACACCTGTTGGACAATGCATGAGTGATAATGAGCTCATTGATTAAATGCAATTAATGAATAGATTGCCACCTCTTGTTGTGTGTCGTCTGTGTTTCTGTGTTTCCGGCATTTCACATTGGAACACCTCATTCACCTTCCTTGTCTTCTCTCCGCCCTCCCTTTTAGGTAAGTTAAAGAGCTGCACCTGAGCCAGCCACTGATTGATTGATTGATTGATTGATTGATTGATTGATTGATTGATTGATGCAGCACAACAGTCAAATAGTGGAGTGGAGTAGGGGAACAGCAAACAGCCAATAAAGCAGCCCGCCCGCTCGCCTGCCCGCCACAATGGACCTACCTGTGTACACTAGATGGATGTGATGGAATGTACTGTCGTCCCTACATTTCAAGAAGAAGTAAGAATTGCAGTTGCAACAAAGCCTTGCTTGCCTACAAAGAGAGCAGCAATTTGGATTTGTTACTATGTTACCTAGAAGAATAACAAACTGTGCAAGGATGGAGGTTGTAGGAGCAAGGAGAAGTTGTCTGTAAAGTTGGTGGATGCCTATTTTCCATTTTGCAGTCCCTTGTCTCCCTCTTGTGGCCTCCTGGAGGCAACTAGCTGTGCAAAAAAAAGACAGCCTGGCGGCCGGCTGTTGCAGTGTTGCCCTCTCAGGCAACACTGAGTGACTGACTGAGCCTCACCGTCTTATATAAAGTTCAGACGGAACTTTGCACGTGTCATAGTGGAGCCCTCAGGATTCCAGAGCCAGCTTTCTGACATCATAATGGGGCCTCAGAGATAAAAGCCTGGGCCCAGGCAGTGTTGGTCAGTGCTGCTCAGCAGGCAGCACTGGACTGGACTGGATTACAGCTGATACAAGGTGTGAAGGAACAAGGGGTGGCTGTGGGCATGCACTTGCTGCCGCTGCCAGTGTTTATCTGCATGGCAGCAGGGCATTTGGGCGTTGCCAGGAAGGCGTTTTTATGTAGATTCCTCCTCTTTCAGCACTGCATTGTGGTGCAAGCAAAAGAAGCAAATCCTGTCTGGCTTCCTCTCCGGCCTTTATTCACCTCCCGTGTAGCTGTGAGTGTGTGAGCCTGCAGGGCCCCATGGAATTGCCTAGAAGTAGGCTGAATCGCTGCAAGGGCTGAACAGCAGTATCGGGCAGGCTCGGGCAACGCGCGGCCCGTTCGGGTTATCGCTTCTCGGCCTTTTGGCTAAGATCAAGTGTAGTATCTGTTCTTATCAGTTTAATATCTGATACGTCCCCTATCTGGGGACCATATATTAAATGGATTTTTAGAACAGGGAGATGGAAATAGAGCTTGCTCTGTCCACTCCACGCATTGACCTGGTATTGCAGTATTTCCAGGACCGGTGCACCCTTTCCTTATGTGTTGACTAAAAGCAGATTCCAAAAGTGTTTTTTGTCTTTGCTATTGTTTCTGTCTTTCTGAAGGGATCTCCCCTTTTAATCCCATTATTTCAACACCTGTTGGACAATGCATGAGTGATAATGAGCTCATTGATTAAATGCAATTAATGAATAGATTGCCACCTCTTGTTGTGTGTCGTCTGTGTTTCTGTGTTTCCGGCATTTCACATTGGAACACCTCATTCACCTTCCTTGTCTTCTCTCCGCCCTCCCTTTTAGGTAAGTTAAAGAGCTGCACCTGAGCCAGCCACTGATTGATTGATTGATTGATTGATTGATTGATTGATTGATTGATTGATTGATTGATTGATGCAGCACAACAGTCAAATAGTGGAGTGGAGTAGGGGAACAGCAAACAGCCAATAAAGCAGCCCGCCCGCTCGCCTGCCCGCCACAATGGACCTACCTGTGTACACTAGATGGATGTGATGGAATGTACTGTCGTCCCTACATTTCAAGAAGAAGTAAGAATTGCAGTTGCAACAAAGCCTTGCTTGCCTACAAAGAGAGCAGCAATTTGGATTTGTTACTATGTTACCTAGAAGAATAACAAACTGTGCAAGGATGGAGGTTGTAGGAGCAAGGAGAAGTTGTCTGTAAAGTTGGTGGATGCCTATTTTCCATTTTGCAGTCCCTTGTCTCCCTCTTGTGGCCTCCTGGAGGCAACTAGCTGTGCAAAAAAAAGACAGCCTGGCGGCCGGCTGTTGCAGTGTTGCCCTCTCAGGCAACACTGAGTGACTGACTGAGCCTCACCGTCTTATATAAAGTTCAGACGGAACTTTGCACGTGTCATAGTGGAGCCCTCAGGATTCCAGAGCCAGCTTTCTGACATCATAATGGGGCCTCAGAGATAAAAGCCTGGGCCCAGGCAGTGTTGGTCAGTGCTGCTCAGCAGGCAGCACTGGACTGGACTGGATTACAGCTGATACAAGGTGTGAAGGAACAAGGGGTGGCTGTGGGCATGCACTTGCTGCCGCTGCCAGTGTTTATCTGCATGGCAGCAGGGCATTTGGGCGTTGCCAGGAAGGCGTTTTTATGTAGATTCCTCCTCTTTCAGCACTGCATTGTGGTGCAAGCAAAAGAAGCAAATCCTGTCTGGCTTCCTCTCCGGCCTTTATTCACCTCCCGTGTAGCTGTGAGTGTGTGAGCCTGCAGGGCCCCATGGAATTGCCTAGAAGTAGGCTGAATCGCTGCAAGGGCTGAACAGCAGTATCGGGCAGGCTCGGGCAACGCGCGGCCCGTTCGGGTTATCGCTTCTCGGCCTTTTGGCTAAGATCAAGTGTAGTATCTGTTCTTATCAGTTTAATATCTGATACGTCCCCTATCTGGGGACCATATATTAAATGGATTTTTAGAACAGGGAGATGGAAATAGAGCTTGCTCTGTCCACTCCACGCATTGACCTGGTATTGCAGTATTTCCAGGACCGGTGCACCCTTTCCTTATGTGTTGACTAAAAGCAGATTCCAAAAGTGTTTTTTGTCTTTGCTATTGTTTCTGTCTTTCTGAAGAGATCTCCCCTTTTAATCCCATTATTTCAACACCTGTTGGACAATGCATGAGTGATAATGAGCTCATTGATTAAATGCAATTAATGAATAGATTGCCACCTCTTGTTGTGTGTCGTCTGTGTTTCTGTGTTTCCGGCATTTCACATTGGAACACCTCATTCACCTTCCTTGTCTTCTCTCCGCCCTCCCTTTTAGGTAAGTTAAAGAGCTGCACCTGAGCCAGCCACTGATTGATTGATTGATTGATTGATTGATTGATTGATTGATGCAGCACAACAGTCAAATAGTGGAGTGGAGTAGGGGAACAGCAAACAGCCAATAAAGCAGCCCGCCCGCTCGCCTGCCCGCCACAATGGACCTACCTGTGTACACTAGATGGATGTGATGGAATGTACTGTCGTCCCTACATTTCAAGAAGAAGTAAGAATTGCAGTTGCAACAAAGCCTTGCTTGCCTACAAAGAGAGCAGCAATTTGGATTTGTTACTATGTTACCTAGAAAAATAACAAACTGTGCAAGGATGGAGGTTGTAGGAGCAAGGAGAAGTTGTCTGTAAAGTTGGTGGATGCCTATTTTCCATTTTGCAGTCCCTTGTCTCCCTCTTGTGGCCTCCTGGAGGCAACTAGCTGTGCAAAAAAAAGACAGCCTGGCGGCCGGCTGTTGCAGTGTTGCCCTCTCAGGCAACACTGAGTGACTGACTGAGCCTCACCGTCTTATATAAAGTTCAGACGGAACTTTGCACGTGTCATAGTGAAGCCCTCAGGATTCCAGAGCCAGCTTTCTGACATCATAATGGGGCCTCAGAGATAAAAGCCTGGGCCCAGGCAGTGTTGGTCAGTGCTGCTCAGCAGGCAGCACTGGACTGGACTGGATTACAGCTGATACAAGGTGTGAAGGAACAAGGGGTGGCTGTGGGCATGCACTTGCTGCCGCTGCCAGTGTTTATCTGCATGGCAGCAGGGCATTTGGGCGTTGCCAGGAAGGCGTTTTTATGTAGATTCCTCCTCTTTCAGCACTGCATTGTGGTGCAAGCAAAAGAAGCAAATCCTGTCTGGCTTCCTCTCCGGCCTTTATTCACCTCCCGTGTAGCTGTGAGTGTGTGAGCCTGCAGGGCCCCATGGAATTGCCTAGAAGTAGGCTGAATCGCTGCAAGGGCTGAACAGCAGTATCGGGCAGGCTCGGGCAACGCGCGGCCCGTTCGGGTTATCGCTTCTCGGCCTTTTGGCTAAGATCAAGTGTAGTATCTGTTCTTATCAGTTTAATATCTGATACGTCCCCTATCTGGGGACCATATATTAAATGGATTTTTAGAACAGGGAGATGGAAATAGAGCTTGCTCTGTCCACTCCACGCATTGACCTGGTATTGCAGTATTTCCAGGATCGGTGCACCCTTTCCTTATGTGTTGACTAAAAGCAGATTCCAAAAGTGTTTTTTGTCTTTGCTATTGTTTCTGTCTTTCTGAAGGGATCTCCCCTTTTAATCCCATTATTTCAACACCTGTTGGACAATGCATGAGTGATAATGAGCTCATTGATTAAATGCAATTAATGAATAGATTGCCACCTCTTGTTGTGTGTCGTCTGTGTTTCTGTGTTTCCGGCATTTCACATTGGAACACCTCATTCACCTTCCTTGTCTTCTCTCCGCCCTCCCTTTTAGGTAAGTTAAAGAGCTGCACCTGAGCCAGCCACTGATTGATTGATTGATTGATTGATTGATTGATTGATTGATTGATTGATTGATTGATTGATGCAGCACAACAGTCAAATAGTGGAGTGGAGTAGGGGAACAGCAAACAGCCAATAAAGCAGCCCGCCCGCTCGCCTGCCCGCCACAATGGACCTACCTGTGTACACTAGATGGATGTGATGGAATGTACTGTCGTCCCTACATTTCAAGAAGAAGTAAGAATTGCAGTTGCAACAAAGCCTTGCTTGCCTACAAAGAGAGCAGCAATTTGGATTTGTTACTATGTTACCTAGAAGAATAACAAACTGTGCAAGGATGGAGGTTGTAGGAGCAAGGAGAAGTTGTCTGTAAAGTTGGTGGATGCCTATTTTCCATTTTGCAGTCCCTTGTCTCCCTCTTGTGGCCTCCTGGAGGCAACTAGCTGTGCAAAAAAAAGACAGCCTGGCGGCCGGCTGTTGCAGTGTTGCCCTCTCAGGCAACACTGAGTGACTGACTGAGCCTCACCGTCTTATATAAAGTTCAGACGGAACTTTGCACGTGTCATAGTGGAGCCCTCAGGATTCCAGAGCCAGCTTTCTGACATCATAATGGGGCCTCAGAGATAAAAGCCTGGGCCCAGGCAGTGTTGGTCAGTGCTGCTCAGCAGGCAGCACTGGACTGGACTGGATTACAGCTGATACAAGGTGTGAAGGAACAAGGGGTGGCTGTGGGCATGCACTTGCTGCCGCTGCCAGTGTTTATCTGCATGGCAGCAGGGCATTTGGGCGTTGCCAGGAAGGCGTTTTTATGTAGATTCCTCCTCTTTCAGCACTGCATTGTGGTGCAAGCAAAAGAAGCAAATCCTGTCTGGCTTCCTCTCCGGCCTTTATTCACCTCCCGTGTAGCTGTGAGTGTGTGAGCCTGCAGGGCCCCATGGAATTGCCTAGAAGTAGGCTGAATCGCTGCAAGGGCTGAACAGCAGTATCGGGCAGGCTCGGGCAACGCGCGGCCCGTTCGGGTTATCGCTTCTCGGCCTTTTGGCTAAGATCAAGTGTAGTATCTGTTCTTATCAGTTTAATATCTGATACGTCCCCTATCTGGGGACCATATATTAAATGGATTTTTAGAACAGGGAGATGGAAATAGAGCTTGCTCTGTCCACTCCACGCATTGACCTGGTATTGCAGTATTTCCAGGACCGGTGCACCCTTTCCTTATGTGTTGACTAAAAGCAGATTCCAAAAGTGTTTTTTGTCTTTGCTATTGTTTCTGTCTTTCTGAAGGGATCTCCCCTTTTAATCCCATTATTTCAACACCTGTTGGACAATGCATGAGTGATAATGAGCTCATTGATTAAATGCAATTAATGAATAGATTGCCACCTCTTGTTGTGTGTCGTCTGTGTTTCTGTGTTTCCGGCATTTCACATTGGAACACCTCATTCACCTTCCTTGTCTTCTCTCCGCCCTCCCTTTTAGGTAAGTTAAAGAGCTGCACCTGAGCCAGCCACTGATTGATTGATTGATTGATTGATTGATTGATTGATTGATTGATTGATTGATTGATTGATTGATGCAGCACAACAGTCAAATAGTGGAGTGGAGTAGGGGAACAGCAAACAGCCAATAAAGCAGCCCGCCCGCTCGCCTGCCCGCCACAATGGACCTACCTGTGTACACTAGATGGATGTGATGGAATGTACTGTCGTCCCTACATTTCAAGAAGAAGTAAGAATTGCAGTTGCAACAAAGCCTTGCTTGCCTACAAAGAGAGCAGCAATTTGGATTTGTTACTATGTTACCTAGAAGAATAACAAACTATGCAAGGATGGAGGTTGTAGGAGCAAGGAGAAGTTGTCTGTAAAGTTGGTGGATGCCTATTTTCCATTTTGCAGTCCCTTGTCTCCCTCTTGTGGCCTCCTGGAGGCAACTAGCTGTGCAAAAAAAAGACAGCCTGGCGGCCGGCTGTTGCAGTGTTGCCCTCTCAGGCAACACTGAGTGACTGACTGAGCCTCACCGTCTTATATAAAGTTCAGACGGAACTTTGCACGTGTCATAGTGGAGCCCTCAGGATTCCAGAGCCAGCTTTCTGACATCATAATGGGGCCTCAGAGATAAAAGCCTGGGCCCAGGCAGTGTTGGTCAGTGCTGCTCAGCAGGCAGCACTGGACTGGACTGGATTACAGCTGATACAAGGTGTGAAGGAACAAGGGGTGGCTGTGGGCATGCACTTGCTGCCGCTGCCAGTGTTTATCTGCATGGCAGCAGGGCATTTGGGCGTTGCCAGGAAGGCGTTTTTATGTAGATTCCTCCTCTTTCAGCACTGCATTGTGGTGCAAGCAAAAGAAGCAAATCCTGTCTGGCTTCCTCTCCGGCCTTTATTCACCTCCCGTGTAGCTGTGAGTGTGTGAGCCTGCAGGGCCCCATGGAATTGCCTAGAAGTAGGCTGAATCGCTGCAAGGGCTGAACAGCAGTATCGGGCAGGCTCGGGCAACGCGCGGCCCGTTCGGGTTATCGCTTCTCGGCCTTTTGGCTAAGATCAAGTGTAGTATCTGTTCTTATCAGTTTAATATCTGATACGTCCCCTATCTGGGGACCATATATTAAATGGATTTTTAGAACAGGGAGATGGAAATAGAGCTTGCTCTGTCCACTCCACGCATTGACCTGGTATTGCAGTATTTCCAGGACCGGTGCACCCTTTCCTTATGTGTTGACTAAAAGCAGATTCCAAAAGTGTTTTTTGTCTTTGCTATTGTTTCTGTCTTTCTGAAGGGATCTCCCCTTTTAATCCCATTATTTCAACACCTGTTGGACAATGCATGAGTGATAATGAGCTCATTGATTAAATGCAATTAATGAATAGATTGCCACCTCTTGTTGTGTGTCGTCTGTGTTTCTGTGTTTCCGGCATTTCACATTGGAACACCTCATTCACCTTCCTTGTCTTCTCTCCGCCCTCCCTTTTAGGTAAGTTAAAGAGCTGCACCTGAGCCAGCCACTGATTGATTGATTGATTGATTGATTGATTGATTGATTGATTGATTGATTGATTGATTGATTGATGCAGCACAACAGTCAAATAGTGGAGTGGAGTAGGGGAACAGCAAACAGCCAATAAAGCAGCCCGCCCGCTCGCCTGCCCGCCACAATGGACCTACCTGTGTACACTAGATGGATGTGATGGAATGTACTGTCGTCCCTACATTTCAAGAAGAAGTAAGAATTGCAGTTGCAACAAAGCCTTGCTTGCCTACAAAGAGAGCAGCAATTTGGATTTGTTACTATGTTACCTAGAAGAATAACAAACTGTGCAAGGATGGAGGTTGTAGGAGCAAGGAGAAGTTGTCTGTAAAGTTGGTGGATGCCTATTTTCCATTTTGCAGTCCCTTGTCTCCCTCTTGTGGCCTCCTGGAGGCAACTAGCTGTGCAAAAAAAAGACAGCCTGGCGGCCGGCTGTTGCAGTGTTGCCCTCTCAGGCAACACTGAGTGACTGACTGAGCCTCACCGTCTTATATAAAGTTCAGACGGAACTTTGCACGTGTCATAGTGGAGCCCTCAGGATTCCAGAGCCAGCTTTCTGACATCATAATGGGGCCTCAGAGATAAAAGCCTGGGCCCAGGCAGTGTTGGTCAGTGCTGCTCAGCAGGCAGCACTGGACTGGACTGGATTACAGCTGATACAAGGTGTGAAGGAACAAGGGGTGGCTGTGGGCATGCACTTGCTGCCGCTGCCAGTGTTTATCTGCATGGCAGCAGGGCATTTGGGCGTTGCCAGGAAGGCGTTTTTATGTAGATTCCTCCTCTTTCAGCACTGCATTGTGGTGCAAGCAAAAGAAGCAAATCCTGTCTGGCTTCCTCTCCGGCCTTTATTCACCTCCCGTGTAGCTGTGAGTGTGTGAGCCTGCAGGGCCCCATGGAATTGCCTAGAAGTAGGCTGAATCGCTGCAAGGGCTGAACAGCAGTATCGGGCAGGCTCGGGCAACGCGCGGCCCGTTCGGGTTATCGCTTCTCGGCCTTTTGGCTAAGATCAAGTGTAGTATCTGTTCTTATCAGTTTAATATCTGATACGTCCCCTATCTGGGGACCATATATTAAATGGATTTTTAGAACAGGGAGATGGAAATAGAGCTTGCTCTGTCCACTCCACGCATTGACCTGGTATTGCAGTATTTCCAGGACCGGTGCACCCTTTCCTTATGTGTTGACTAAAAGCAGATTCCAAAAGTGTTTTTTGTCTTTGCTATTGTTTCTGTCTTTCTGAAGGGATCTCCCCTTTTAATCCCATTATTTCAACACCTGTTGGACAATGCATGAGTGATAATGAGCTCATTGATTAAATGCAATTAATGAATAGATTGCCACCTCTTGTTGTGTGTCGTCTGTGTTTCTGTGTTTCCGGCATTTCACATTGGAACACCTCATTCACCTTCCTTGTCTTCTCTCCGCCCTCCCTTTTAGGTAAGTTAAAGAGCTGCACCTGAGCCAGCCACTGATTGATTGATTGATTGATTGATTGATTGATTGATTGATTGATTGATTGATTGATTGATTGATGCAGCACAACAGTCAAATAGTGGAGTGGAGTAGGGGAACAGCAAACAGCCAATAAAGCAGCCCGCCCGCTCGCCTGCCCGCCACAATGGACCTACCTGTGTACACTAGATGGATGTGATGGAATGTACTGTCGTCCCTACATTTCAAGAAGAAGTAAGAATTGCAGTTGCAACAAAGCCTTGCTTGCCTACAAAGAGAGCAGCAATTTAGATTTGTTACTATGTTACCTAGAAGAATAACAAACTGTGCAAGGATGGAGGTTGTAGGAGCAAGGAGAAGTTGTCTGTAAAGTTGGTGGATGCCTATTTTCCATTTTGCAGTCCCTTGTCTCCCTCTTGTGGCCTCCTGGAGGCAACTAGCTGTGCAAAAAAAAGACAGCCTGGCGGCCGGCTGTTGCAGTGTTGCCCTCTCAGGCAACACTGAGTGACTGACTGAGCCTCACCGTCTTATATAAAGTTCAGACGGAACTTTGCACGTGTCATAGTGGAGCCCTCAGGATTCCAGAGCCAGCTTTCTGACATCATAATGGGGCCTCAGAGATAAAAGCCTGGGCCCAGGCAGTGTTGGTCAGTGCTGCTCAGCAGGCAGCACTGGACTGGACTGGATTACAGCTGATACAAGGTGTGAAGGAACAAGGGGTGGCTGTGGGCATGCACTTGCTGCCGCTGCCAGTGTTTATCTGCATGGCAGCAGGGCATTTGGGCGTTGCCAGGAAGGCGTTTTTATGTAGATTCCTCCTCTTTCAGCACTGCATTGTGGTGCAAGCAAAAGAAGCAAATCCTGTCTGGCTTCCTCTCCGGCCTTTATTCACCTCCCGTGTAGCTGTGAGTGTGTGAGCCTGCAGGGCCCCATGGAATTGCCTAGAAGTAGGCTGAATCGCTGCAAGGGCTGAACAGCAGTATCGGGCAGGCTCGGGCAACGCGCGGCCCGTTCGGGTTATCGCTTCTCGGCCTTTTGGCTAAGATCAAGTGTAGTATCTGTTCTTATCAGTTTAATATCTGATACGTCCCCTATCTGGGGACCATATATTAAATGGATTTTTAGAACAGGGAGATGGAAATAGAGCTTGCTCTGTCCACTCCACGCATTGACCTGGTATTGCAGTATTTCCAGGACCGGTGCACCCTTTCCTTATGTGTTGACTAAAAGCAGATTCCAAAAGTGTTTTTTGTCTTTGCTATTGTTTCTGTCTTTCTGAAGGGATCTCCCCTTTTAATCCCATTATTTCAACACCTGTTGGACAATGCATGAGTGATAATGAGCTCATTGATTAAATGCAATTAATGAATAGATTGCCACCTCTTGTTGTGTGTCGTCTGTGTTTCTGTGTTTCCGGCATTTCACATTGGAACACCTCATTCACCTTCCTTGTCTTCTCTCCGCCCTCCCTTTTAGGTAAGTTAAAGAGCTGCACCTGAGCCAGCCACTGATTGATTGATTGATTGATTGATTGATTGATTGATTGATTGATTGATTGATGCAGCACAACAGTCAAATAGTGGAGTGGAGTAGGGGAACAGCAAACAGCCAATAAAGCAGCCCGCCCGCTCGCCTGCCCGCCACAATGGACCTACCTGTGTACACTAGATGGATGTGATGGAATGTACTGTCGTCCCTACATTTCAAGAAGAAGTAAGAATTGCAGTTGCAACAAAGCCTTGTTTGCCTACAAAGAGAGCAGCAATTTGGATTTGTTACTATGTTACCTAGAAGAATAACAAACTGTGCAAGGATGGAGGTTGTAGGAGCAAGGAGAAGTTGTCTGTAAAGTTGGTGGATGCCTATTTTCCATTTTGCAGTCCCTTGTCTCCCTCTTGTGGCCTCCTGGAGGCAACTAGCTGTGCAAAAAAAAGACAGCCTGGCGGCCGGCTGTTGCAGTGTTGCCCTCTCAGGCAACACTGAGTGACTGACTGAGCCTCACCGTCTTATATAAAGTTCAGACGGAACTTTGCACGTGTCATAGTGGAGCCCTCAGGATTCCAGAGCCAGCTTTCTGACATCATAATGGGGCCTCAGAGATAAAAGCCTGGGCCCAGGCAGTGTTGGTCAGTGCTGCTCAGCAGGCAGCACTGGACTGGACTGGATTACAGCTGATACAAGGTGTGAAGGAACAAGGGGTGGCTGTGGGCATGCACTTGCTGCCGCTGCCAGTGTTTATCTGCATGGCAGCAGGGCATTTGGGCGTTGCCAGGAAGGCGTTTTTATGTAGATTCCTCCTCTTTCAGCACTGCATTGTGGTGCAAGCAAAAGAAGCAAATCCTGTCTGGCTTCCTCTCCGGCCTTTATTCACCTCCCGTGTAGCTGTGAGTGTGTGAGCCTGCAGGGCCCCATGGAATTGCCTAGAAGTAGGCTGAATCGCTGCAAGGGCTGAACAGCAGTATCGGGCAGGCTCGGGCAACGCGCGGCCCGTTCGGGTTATCGCTTCTCGGCCTTTTGGCTAAGATCAAGTGTAGTATCTGTTCTTATCAGTTTAATATCTGATACGTCCCCTATCTGGGGACCATATATTAAATGGATTTTTAGAACAGGGAGATGGAAATAGAGCTTGCTCTGTCCACTCCACGCATTGACCTGGTATTGCAGTATTTCCAGGACCGGTGCACCCTTTCCTTATGTGTTGACTAAAAGCAGATTCCAAAAGTGTTTTTTGTCTTTGCTATTGTTTCTGTCTTTCTGAAGGGATCTCCCCTTTTAATCCCATTATTTCAACACCTGTTGGACAATGCATGAGTGATAATGAGCTCATTGATTAAATGCAATTAATGAATAGATTGCCACCTCTTGTTGTGTGTCGTCTGTGTTTCTGTGTTTCCGGCATTTCACATTGGAACACCTCATTCACCTTCCTTGTCTTCTCTCCGCCCTCCCTTTTAGGTAAGTTAAAGAGCTGCACCTGAGCCAGCCACTGATTGATTGATTGATTGATTGATTGATTGATTGATTGATTGATTGATTGACAGCACAACAGTCAAATAGTGGAGTGGAGTAGGGGAACAGCAAACAGCCAATAAAGCAGCCCGCCCGCTCGCCTGCCCGCCACAATGGACCTACCTGTGTACACTAGATGGATGTGATGGAATGTACTGTCGTCCCTACATTTCAAGAAGAAGTAAGAATTGCAGTTGCAACAAAGCCTTGCTTGCCTACAAAGAGAGCAGCAATTTGGATTTGTTACTATGTTACCTAGAAGAATAACAAACTGTGCAAGGATGGAGGTTGTAGGAGCAAGGAGAAGTTGTCTGTAAAGTTGGTGGATGCCTATTTTCCATTTTGCAGTCCCTTGTCTCCCTCTTGTGGCCTCCTGGAGGCAACTAGCTGTGCAAAAAAAAGACAGCCTGGCGGCCGGCTGTTGCAGTGTTGCCCTCTCAGGCAACACTGAGTGACTGACTGAGCCTCACCGTCTTATATAAAGTTCAGACGGAACTTTGCACGTGTCATAGTGGAGCCCTCAGGATTCCAGAGCCAGCTTTCTGACATCATAATGGGGCCTCAGAGATAAAAGCCTGGGCCCAGGCAGTGTTGGTCAGTGCTGCTCAGCAGGCAGCACTGGACTGGACTGGATTACAGCTGATACAAGGTGTGAAGGAACAAGGGGTGGCTGTGGGCATGCACTTGCTGCCGCTGCCAGTGTTTATCTGCATGGCAGCAGGGCATTTGGGCGTTGCCAGGAAGGCGTTTTTATGTAGATTCCTCCTCTTTCAGCACTGCATTGTGGTGCAAGCAAAAGAAGCAAATCCTGTCTGGCTTCCTCTCCGGCCTTTATTCACCTCCCGTGTAGCTGTGAGTGTGTGAGCCTGCAGGGCCCCATGGAATTGCCTAGAAGTAGGCTGAATCGCTGCAAGGGCTGAACAGCAGTATCGGGCAGGCTCGGGCAACGCGCGGCCCGTTCGGGTTATCGCTTCTCGGCCTTTTGGCTAAGATCAAGTGTAGTATCTGTTCTTATCAGTTTAATATCTGATACGTCCC